>NC_034595.1:40982527-40986635 GCF_900095145.1 Mus pahari | reverse complement strand
AAAAAAAAAAAAAAAAAAAAAAAAAAAAAAAGAAGGTAGAAACATAATCTGATGCTATTTGGAGGTAGAACCATTGAAACTAATTAGGACTGGACAAGGTAACTAGACCAGTGTTAAGCTTCAGTCTTGAAGGTTTTATAAAGAGGAGGGAACCTACATCTCCCCTAGCCACAACACAACACACACACACACACACACACACACACACACACACACATACACACACACACACACTGGTACTTGATGCTGCTTTAGGACTCTGCCATCATGGCTGTAATCAGAATCTGAACCAATAGGGGCATAAAAATCTCAGATTTAATATTTACAAAACTGAGAGCAAAACTAAACTTTTAAAAATATTTACACAGTAAAGTGGCCTGCTAGATATTTCATGAAGTAGTAGCAGTTATGTTACATGATAGAGGTCATGATCACTGAATATGAACCTTCTGGTCAGCACTGTTTTATACCCACTGTCAGATATCTTTTGGTATGTTAAGTATTTCTGGTTACATTTTACTTTTATTAATTACAAAAGATTCATGCATTCCTTATTATAACTGGGTTGGGAGCACTGAGCAGAACATTAAAATTATCTGGAATTCTACATTGTTTCACATATATTTAAAATATATTTTAATCAAAACATAATTATGTCACCCACTTCAGTTTGCTTCCTCTTGCCCCACCCATGCCCCTCCCTTCAACCCATCTGTATCGGTAGTTGGCTACACTGCTTTGGTTGCTGGTTGATCACACACGCACACCCTCCCAGGGGAGCTATTAGGATTCACGAATGAAACACACACACACACACACACACACACACACACCAGTTATTTTTATAACCTTGGCTAGCTAGCTCAAAGGCTGTGAAGTTCTAATCCTCCCCGAGGCTAGTGCACATTTCCCACCTGTAATCCTGGCTTAACACCCTCTAATTCTATATTTCATCTTTGTTGCCCTGGCTCCTTCTGGGCGGCTCCCTAGTCTTTACTGCCCAAGATGCTTCTGGGCAGCCCTTTCAGGGGCCGCATTCCTTCTCTCCTACATTTCGCCTAGTGTTCCTTCTGCAGCTCTAAATCTGACCGGCTTCCCTCTGAACAGGTGATTCCCTCTCCTGTCTTCCAGTTCCTAGCCCGCCCAAATCCAAAGGCTCCACCTCCGTCTACCTGCTCAATCATTGGCTATTGGCTCTTATTGATAGATCAAAAAACAATTGGGGACAAGGACCTTCAGCATTTGGACAAGCAGATTCCCGATTTTGGGGGGACAGATTAATTCAAAGCATTAGACCCAATCCCCAACACCTATCACTTTCTCCCTTTCAAGCTCAAATTAGTAGCCTCTCTTACATTGATTATTAGTGTTGACATATATATTTGTATACATATATGTTAAACATGTGTGTGTGTGTGTGTGTGTGTGTGTGTACAAATATATACATATAAACCGCTGAGTCTGTTTTTATTTTGGGTGTTTATGGTTTTAGGGATGATGACGTCATATTGGAAAATCAATTGGGGGGTCATGCCTGAGAGAGGCTAATTCTCCATCTCTTAGCCTAAAGTTTTTTGTATAGGGGTGGGACCCTATGAGATTTTTCTCTGACAAATCAGCATGTCTAATCATAGTGCCACCATTTAGCTTTTGTTTATGCAGCAATTTCTAGTAGGTACTGTCTCAGAGCAGACTTCATGGTATCGTGGTTCTTACAGTTTTCTTCATCATCTTCCTGGATATTCCCTGAGCCAGCAATGCAGGAACTGTAGTAGACATGTATCAAGGGGCCTGGGCTTCTTATGATCTACTAATCTCGTCACTGTGTCCACTTGTGGGTTTTGTGAAGCCCCCCCCTTTGCTGTAAGCACAAGATTCTTTGATAAAAGGTGATAGCTATACTTATCCATGGGTATAGGATTTAGACTGTAGTTAAGGAGGTATTCTGCTCTAGCAAAGTGGCAGTAGTAGATTTTGTCATTGTTGTTGTTAAGGTCCATGACCTCACTAGCTCTAGTGGAAGGGTGGCTATGTTTCTAATATGAATCATGATTTCTCTCCTGTTCTGTGGTCCTTAAGTCCAACTAGAGAGCTGGTGGTTACCACCAACATCTGGGTGCCACTATTGCACCTTAATAGACATTTTGCCATGCTGATCATGATTGTAGTTCATAGGTATCACAGCTGGATGGGATTATTAATTGGTTTCCTCTCTTGACAGTTTGCCAAGTATTTTATGATACTATGCAAATTAGGTCACAGGAAGAAGGCTTTCAGGTTAAATCCAACTCAGATAATCAGTCTTTAGTATTCTGGGTCTTTAGCAATAGAGGTGTAGCTTCACCCTCCTGAGGGGCAGCCAAGTGTAACAGCAACAGCTTAGATTGTCTGGGGAATCACTTAGACTACACTGACCAAACACTTGAAAGAAAATTTCTTGTGTCTGGTATTGGGTTGTTGTTGTTGTTGTTGTTGTTGTTAGTCTACTGACTGATTTCATATATTTTTAAGATCTGATTTTTTTCATTAAACTAATACAACTTACTCAGATAATTTTTAAATTATTATTTTAATTTAGTACACCTTTTCAAATAAATTATGTCTGAAAAGATAGCAACCTGACCAGATGTATGGTACTATTAATATTTATTTACTCTTTGAGACAATGTGGTTGTTTGAATAAGAATGACCTTTATAAGTTTATATACTTGAATGCTAAGTCCCTAGTTGGGAAGGTCTGGTTTTCTTGTAGGAGACATCACTGGAGGCAGGAGTTTAGGTTTCAAAAGCACACAACAGGCCTAGTTTCTCTCTCTCTTCCTCCAACTTGCAGATAAAATCTAGGTGTTCAGCTATTACTATAGTGCCTGCCTACTACCATGCTCCCTGACAAGATGGTCATGAACTTACCCTATAAAACTGTAAGCAAGCCTCCTCCCCAATTAAATGCTTCCCTTTATAAGCTGCCTTGGTCATGTGTCCTTCCACAGCAATAGAAAAGGAACCAAGACACAGGTCTCACTTTCACTGTTGCCCAGGCTAGTCTCAAACTCATGTTGATCCTCCTGCCATAGCTTCCTATGTGCTGGGATTACAGGTACAAACTATCACACTCACTCAACTCACATTTGATTCAGGCCCCTTTAAAGATGCAGAGAAGAGGAATGACCACAGAAGACAGAGTACAAGGCTACATCACCTGTGCACAGTACTTGTCCGGACCACTCCAATGATAACAGGTGAAGTTCACTTTCAGGGGCATCATGGCTGTGGTTTATTAACCATGTCCTCAGCAGATGAGGCAATGCGGAAGCTACACAGCTGCTTGACATGTTCTATTGTATGTGATCTGACATTGCAAAGTGAAGGTCTTATACATTACCATGAATTGCCACAAATGCACTCTTTCAGGTAAAGGTTTTGTGGTGGTTTGAATGACAATTGTCCCCAAAGGCTTATGTATTTGAAAACTTGATACACATTGGAGAGTGTGTGGAAACTTCTGGAGGTGCAGCCTTGCTGGAAGAAGTAGGTGAGCTTTGCTAGATTATACCATCATTTCACCTCCTGTTCTTTATCTACTTTTAGTGTGTGGATGAAGGGTGATCTGCCAGCTTTTTTGTCCTGACACCTACTGCCCTGCTTTCCTCATCATTATGGATTCCCACCCTCTAAAACCACAAACCAGAATAAACTCATTCTCTGTGAGTTGCTTTTGGTCATGGTATTTTATTACAACAACAGAAAAGCAACTAATACAGGTTCCATCTACTTGTCTAATGATAGCGCCAAGTTACTGTTATTAATAATTAAACACATTACCTCAAATTTTAACATCATACAACAATAGCTCTTTTATTGTGTTCATGGACCTGGGGTCAAATATTCAGGCAGAGCACAGAGAAAACAGCTTATCTCTGCCCCCATGCCACACAAGTCAACTGAAGAGAGTGACTGGCTCAGTTGGTGCCTTGGCTAGTCTTCTGGTAGGGCTTCTCAGTTCTTCTGTGTGTCTGCTGAGACTAAATTAATATATCTGGCTCTGGGGTAGATATCAGAAAAAATTAGTTCCCTCTCTCTCCTCCCTTTCCCTTCCCTTCCCTTCCCT
>NC_034595.1:40975371-40982240 GCF_900095145.1 Mus pahari | reverse complement strand
TCCTCTCCTCTCCTTTCCTCTTCTCTCTCCATATAAGTTATGTGGTTAGCCTGGGGTTCCTTACACTATGGCAATCCTAGGTCAGTCATATTTTCCACTGTGGCTTGCTTCCCAGCATTCTAATAGTGTATAGTTACCCAGGGCCAGACTGAATTTTACTTGGCAAGGGTAACATTAGTAGTTAAATTTTTTTGGAGACCTTTTATCACACAGTATTTTCTCAATCAATCTTATTTTTTTTTTAATCTCAGTGATCTCAGTTGACCCTCGCTGTGAAGGTCTGAAGTGTCGGAATGCTTGCCATTGAAAGCAGAACGTGAAAGAGAGGGTTGCATAGTCTTGAAAGTCAAGATATTCCTTTCTACTCGTAACTCCAGACTTGGGAGTGATTCTATTAGAAGGATATTATCATAGTTAGAATTCCAAGGCATGGAACAAAAGGGAAATACAAATAGTTGGTCATCAGACATGGTCAGTATTGAGCAGAGAAGGTCAAGTCTCATAGAAAGCCTAAGAAGAAGAAAACACATTGATGCCCATGCAGGGCTAGTGTTTCAGGATGTCCCTTCTGACGACACTGACATTCACAGGTGCTCAAATACCTTGTGTAAAACTGTGTAGTATTTACCTATAACTCACTCACTTTCTCTTATGTACTTTAGATCATCTCTAGGTTACTTAAAGTGCTTGATACAGGGCAAGACTTGGTCAAAACAACTGTATTGTTTAGCTGGAAAATGACAAGTTCAAAAAGTCTGCACATGTTCAGTGAAGACTGAATAGCTCTTAGATTTTTGATTCACAGTTAGTCGAATCTGCACATATGTAGAACTTGTTAATAGAGGGCCAGTTAATCTTAGCACTTAGGAGGTTGAAGGAAGGAGATCTCAAGTCTGACACCCCCAGACCCCCAGCCTGGGCTACATAGCAAGACTGTTAAAAATACACAGTTGTTGACCTTTTTGAGTTCTGTGGACTGTATCTTGGGTATTCTGTCCTTTTTTTTTTTTGCTAATATTCACTTATTAGTGAGTACATAACCATGCATGTCCTTTTGGGTCTGAGTTACTTCACTCAGGATGATATTTCAGGGCACCTCAGTCCCACTTGAGAGGGAGAAGAAAATAATCACAAGTGGGGAGGGAGGGAGGGCTGGGAGGGAAAGTGGACAGGGGTTGGGGGTTGGGGTGGGGAGAGGGGAACATGATCTGGTATTGGGTGAGGTAAAAGGACTGAAGCCCTGAGGACCAGCAGAAAGAATGAAAATAGGCAACCTGGAGTAGGAGGTTGGGGGGACCCTCCAGAATGTACCAGAGCCCTGGGAGGTGATGAAATGCCCAACAGTAGGGAGAGGGAACTTATAGAGCCCACCTCCAGTAGGAAGACAAAGCATCATATGAGGGAGGGGGTTGCCATCCCACAGTCAAAACTCTGACCCATAATTGTTCCTGTCTGAAAGAACTTCAGGGATGGAAATGGAGGAGCCTGAGGAAAAGAAGGTCCAGCAACAGACCCAACTATTACTGAGGCTATGGAGTGCTCACAAAAATGGTCCTTGCATGACTGCCCTCCAGAAGACCCAAGAAGCAGCTGAAAGAGTCAGAGGTAGATATTTGCACCCAACTAAGGGACAGAAGCTGCTGACCCCTTTGGGTGAATCAGGGAAGGGCTGAAAGAAGCAGAGGAGGAGGGCAACCTTGTAGGAGGACCAGCAGTCACAATTAACCTGGACCCCCGAGATCTCTCAAACACTGGACTACCAACCAGGCAGCATACACCAGCTGATACAAGGCCCCTAAACATATACAGCAGAGGACTTCTAGGTCTGGGGTCAAACAGAGATGATGCCCCTAACCCTCAGGAGACTGGAGGCCCCAGGGAGTTGAGAGGTCAGGTGGGGTGGAGGGTGGAGACATCCTCATGGAGACAGGGGGTGGGGAGGAGGTATGGGATGTGGAACAGTTGGAGGGTGGACATGGGGCGGGGGGGGGGAGGATAAAGTCTGGAGTGTAAAAAAAAAAACAGCTGTGAGAGGGAGAATGACTGATTATCACTAAGTCTGTGAGAATGGCTCATAAAGGGGCCTATTTTCACAGAATTCTTATGCAAGTCACAGGAAAGGGGTTTTAAAGAAAACTCAACAAAGCACAGAATTAGGAAAGGATAACATTATTTATGGGAAGGCCCACAAAACCTAAACCTCTTGCCTAAATACATAGAAAATTTGAAAAGCCGGGGCATAAGACCAGCTTTGTAGCTAGAAGTAGTGGCCTTTTGTGACATTATGAGAAACCAAAAACTGTGCAAGGTAAACTATTAGTCCACATCTTGGTTAGAAATGAAAATGTCTTTGGGCTCACACAGAAAAGGCAGGTATCAGAAGAAATGAAAGTTGGAGAACTCACTTCTGACTACATTAGAGAGAATCACAGTCCAGCTGGAGCCAAGAGCCGGAAGTTCTAACAGCTAGTACTGGTGCATTGGCCTCTGAAGTTCCGTGGCTGGCAGTTTGTTTTACCGTGGCTGTTCTTTTTATATTCCCAGTGTTACTAAATAAAACAGAGATGTCCAGAAATAGCAAGTGTTTTTTTTGGTTTTTTTTTTTTTTTTTTTTTTTTTTTTTTACCTGCATTGACCTCATTTCCTACTCATTCTATTCATGGCTCCAGATGGAATCTGTCAATCTCATTGCAAACATGTAGTGGTTTGAGGTAAAATTGCTAAGAGATGGAAGTGTCTGCCAGGCCCTGAATACTGGTCAATATTGTTCATATTCTCCAGAGAAAAAAGTTCTGGAAGCAGGAGTGGGGATCTCGGTAGGTAGAGGACGAATTAGAGGAGAGAGGGTGAAGGGTGAACTTGATCAAAACACATGACATGCACGTATGAAAGTCTCTATGAAAACACAGAGACAAGAACCAAGGAGTACAGAGAGGAGAGGAGCTGCCAGAAGCCTGGAACTTGTTCCAGTGTGTATGGCAGCAATGCTAGTGCCTAATTGCTTTGTAAAGGGATTAGGAAATATGGTAGCATGAAAGTCAATATTGCATCGGCATGCTTTGAGGCCATGGTTACAGCATGATAAATTCAGCAAGAACTTCATTTTTAGACTTCTATGCACAGGGGCGTTTGGTGAATTCCCTGAACGACAGCCTTAAGAGGAGACAAGGCTTTTATATTTATCGTCTGGTAAGTGACTCTCTGAAGACCATGAAGGGAAACTAGAGGTGCAGTGGAGCAGAGGGGAGAGCATAGGCTTAGAGGCTTTGGAGTTTAATCTGAAGGAGGGAAAGAGCACTTATTCATTTGTTTAATGAAACCAGCAGGGAAATTTAAGCAGAAAGTTATGTATAATTTGGGAGTGCATGGCTTTACTGAAAATAAGAGAACTCTTTTAATTGAGGTTATTAAGTGTATGGTTATTCTGTACCTTAAAAAAGAAAGAAAGAAGAAAGAAAAAGAATCCCAGGATCTAAGTTAAATCAAGAGGGCAACTGGTAGGATAAGGTCCTAAAAAACAAAATGGGCTAAAATCAAGTCTTCTATACTTGTCTCCTGCTGGCCAAATGCTCATCTTTGTTTAGAGGTGAGAAAGAGACTGACAGGCACTAAACCATCTTTGTCAAAACCTGTGTGTAGCTGTGTGGTAGCCAAGGTTATGCACATATCTGCATCAATCAATCCCATATGATCTTTCTCAATTTATAACGAGGACTTTTGAATTCAGAAAGCATAAACTAATACATTATTTGCATGTATTCACAACATAAACATGAGGTAGGAAAGGATAATTTTTTTCCTTTTCTTTATTAGATATTTTCTTTATTTACATTTCAAATGCTATCTCGAAAGTTCCCTATACCCTCCCCCTGCCCACCACCCTGCTCCCCTACCCACCCACTCCCACTTCTTGGCCCTGGTGTTCTCCTGTCCTGGGGCATATAAAGTTTGCAAGACCTAGGGGCCTCTATTCTCAGTGATGGCTGACTAGGCCACCTTCTGCTACATATGCAGCTAGAGACACGAGCTTTGGGGGTACTGGTTAGTTCATATTGTTGTTCCTCCTATAGGGTTGCAGACCCCTTTAGCTCCTTGACTACTTTCTCTAGCTCCTCTATTGGGGGCCCTGTCAGCCCAATAGCTGACTGTGAGCATCCACTTCTGTGTTTGCCAGGCACTGGCCTAGCCTCATACAAGACAGTTATATCAGGGTCCCTTCAGCAAAATCTTGCTGGCATATGCAATAGTGTCTGGGTTTGGTGGCTGATTATGGGATGGATCCCTGGGTGGGGTAGTCTATGGATAGTCCATCAAAAGGGTAATTTTTAAAAATATTAATATATTTTAATGACAATCAAAAGTATATTAGAATCCTTTCTGTGGGGAAAGATGCAGCACGGTAAGAAGGAGTAAGACCCTCACATTTTCCTTCTCCTTGCCTACACCAGCTATTGCTGTTTCAAAACATTTAAATGTTATGCGTGCAGTGCTCATGTGGGAAAGGATGACTAAGTTCCAGTGATTTATGCCCTTTCCTTGGTGTAGGACTGTTGCTGCAAAGAGGATGTGTGGCAAGGCACTGCATGTTCCAGCATCTTTGCCTAAATAGAGCATCGCATGTAGTCATTTTTAGACCATGGCCATTAAAAAGCAAGTGTGCCTTCTTTATTGGTATTCTTTATTTCCTTTCAACTAGATATCGGGAGCCCAGGTGATCTCAGAAGCCATGCGTTAGAGACAACATGGTCACTACCAGCCTACTATTCCATACAAATACCGTAGTTGTATCACCATCCAGTATTTAAGCACCATCACAAATAGCATTAAAACATGAAGACCAGCACTGAGGGATGGGAAGACGGCTGGGTAGGTAAAGAACTCAGGGTGCAAGCAAGAAGACCTGGGTCCAGACGCCTAGTGTCCATTTAAAAGCCAGGCATGGTGGAATGAGCCTATTACCACAGTGTTGGACACAGAGACAAGTGGATTTCATGGGCTCACTGGCCAGCTAGTCTACCTGAAATATCAGTGAGCCCTAAGTTCAAAGCAAGGCCTGGACTCAAAAAATAAAGTAGAGCAGACAACATGGAAGTGGAACAGTAAAACTGTTCTGCAAAAAGGATGTTATTCTATAAAGACATTAATTACTTTCTTTTTTTCAAGTTCACATACCACGCACAATTGAATATAAATGTCTGAAACCATTGGGTAAAGATATAGCTGTTAGAACTCATTTAATTATTTGAACTTAATTCATGGACTCAAAAACGTGGTTACTTACTGGAACTTAATCTGTGAACTTGAAGCTCACAGCTCATGTTTGCACAGCAGAGTTACCCTACTTACTAAGCCACAAAGCAAGTACATATTAAATATATCATGTGCTTGGTGTTCGATACTGTGTGAGCATACAAGCAAAATTTTTCATACCCTTTCGTGTTTCTTATACAGTCATGTTAGCTGAGGCAGCATTGCTCAGAAGTGGCAATACGGATAAGGACAGGGCACCAATGAGATTTATACTATATTTCTCTAGAAAAATATAAATAATTTTAAGAGGCTAAGCTTAAACATATAGTAGGTAAGTGGAGATCCTTGAAAAATTTTGACCAGGCAGATGAAATGATAGAATTATTTTTTAGCAAAGAATAATCACCCAGGAGTTTGCAGGGTCAACCAACTTAGTAAGACAACCACAGACCTCATTAACAGTTGCCCTTGTGTTTGCTCTTCCCTTATTTATTAACAAGGGTCTGAGCAGTCTGAGTCTTGGGCAGTCTGAGTTAGAAGTCCAAGCTGACTGAACATTGCTAGAAGGTGTGACCACGTCGTTAAGTTCTGACTGGAAGCTACTTCATCAGGAAATTGGCAGGAGTGCCATACTTAGGTACCTCCCGTAAACACTTCCTGGTCAGATGGGGAATGATAACCCATTAGTAAAAGCAATATCTTCATATCCTGGGGTACTGTTTGGAGGACCACAATTTGTTAAGCTGGGGAAGAGGAGAAAAAAAATCAGAACAAATTGGTTGTCAATGGTTGCCAGAGTTCTGGAGCTCTGTGCTTTATTAGACGGTCTAACCTACACACGTTTGATGTTACAGTTCCTTCTCTTCTTTCATTCTTGATTTCTTCAGCAGCATTGTACTGAGCCATGCATGTTCTCATGCACAGAGTCCCCCTTTTACCTTATCCTATCTCTCCTAGTTCTCACTTGTTCACTGTTTATTTGCAATCTCATGTGAGTGAGTTCAGAAGTTGTGTTAGTAGTTTACGTATATAATAGGTCTGTCTCCCAACTGCTAAAATGGAATATGGCATCCTTTATCTGAAAATGAAACAAGACAGAAAGCGCTTCAACACAGGTCCCTGTAAGAAATTTAGAGAAAGCAAATCAATCAGAAGAATGCTTTCAAATGATATAAGATTTTTTAAAATATAGAATTCTGAATAACAAAAATAATTAAAAAAAAATACAACAGGAAGGCTCAAACAGCAAGATGCTAGCATAAGAGACAGAGCACTGGACTGGAAGAGCAAAGAATGGAATTTTTACAAGGATGCTGAGATTGGTCAATGGAGAAAAGACAATCTTTTCAACAACTGGTGCTGGGGAACCTGGACACCCACACCATGACACCACATATGGAAATGAACTTGGACTGATCAAACACCCAAGTGTAAGACTTTTAAAATTATAGCACAAAATTAATGGATGAGAGAGAGAAAGAGAGAGAGAGACAGAGACAGAGAGACAGAGAGAGATAGAGAGACAGAGGGAGAGAGAGAGAGACAGAGAGAGAGATACAGAGAGACAGAGAGACAGAGAGAGACAGAGAGAGATAGAGAGAGAGACAGAGAGAGAGAGA
>NC_034595.1:40951166-40975356 GCF_900095145.1 Mus pahari | reverse complement strand
AGAGAGAGAGAGAGAGAGAGAGAGAGAGAGAGAGAGAGAGAGAGAGAGAGAGAGAGAGAGAGAGAGAGAGAGAGAGAAGAACTGGTATAGCAATACATCATAAATACATACAGCAAAAACAAAAAACAAAAAACAAAAAAAATCAACCATACATAAAAGCAACCACAAAATAGAAGAAAATAATTGTAAATTGCACATCTTCTAAGGGACCCAGAGCCATAAAACAGGAAGAATAATTCTAAAACTCAATAACAAAATATCAGATTAAAAATGAAAAAAGGAGCCGGGGGATGGTGGCACACACCTTTAATCCCAGCACTCAGGAGGCAGAGGCATCCAGATTTCTGAGTATGAGGCCAGCCTGGTCTACAAAGTGAGTTTCAGGACAGCCAGGGCTATACAGAGAAACCCTGTCTCAACAAACAAAATAAAAAACAAAAACAAAAAATTAAAAAAGTGCTCATGTAGACATTTCTTCAAAGATACACAAATAGGTGATAAGCATAAGAAAAGATGCCCACAATCTCTAATTATTAGTAATGCACATTAGTACTATAATGAGAAACGACCTCACAGTCATTATGGCCACCAAGAAAGGCAGAAAAATAACAGACTATTTGAACACTGTTGATAGGGGGAGAGGTTCTGCACTGTGGAAACGGTATTGTAGTTCTTCGGGGAACCAAATAGAATTGACATTGGGTATAAGAAAAACAATAGATAAAAGCAGTTCAAGTGTTCCCTGGTGAATGGGTAGGCAGATGTGGCAAATGCACATAATGGAATATCGTTCAAGCTTAAACAGAGAGGGAATTCTCTCATTGAACACAGAGTGACTGAATCACAGGATATTTTCACTAAGGGAGTTAAGCCAGTCACACCAAAGAAAAATACTATATACTCTGCTCTATATAAAGTACTTAGAGCAGTGGTTTTCAGGGTATAAGGGAAGCTGTTATTTAAAGGTTATAGAGTTTCAATTTTACAAGATGAGAAAAGGTGTAATGATGGACCCCTCTAATGACTGTATGTTACGAATATGTTTGGTGCCCCTGGTCTGCATAATTAAAAACATGGTAAAGTTTACATTAGCTGTATTTTACAAAGGCAACAAAATTGGAAGAAAAGGGCATTGCGCAACACCAAATGGAAGAATGGTATTTCTTTCTGCAATGGAAAGGAACCTAGAGGTGGGATAACTAAGGACTCGGGGATACTCCCACTAGAGGCTCAGTAGCTGACTACATCATCTTTCTCAATGACGATTTTGCTGTTTTCTCTATTTCCTAGTGACCAATGGTGCCAGAGTTCCTGTGCTACTGCTGTGAAGAGGTGCCATTACCAAGACAGCTTATAAAAGAAAGCATTTGACTGGGGGCTTGTTTACAGTTTCAGAGGGTCAGTGGTGACCATCACAGCAGGGAGCATGGCAGCACACAGTCAGGCCCAGTGCTGGAGCAATAGCTAAGAATTTAAACTTGATCTACAGGCATGGAGAGAAGCTGGGCCTGGTGTGAGTTTTTGAAACCTCGAAGCCTACTCCCAGGGACATACTGTGACATACCTTCTCCAAGAAGGCCACACCTCCTAATCCTTCCTAAACAGTCCACTAGGTGGGAAACCACACAAATAAATAAATAGGAGTCTGTGTGGGACCATTCTCATGCAAATCACCACAGGTGGTTGAAGGTGGTGTCTCAAGGCTTTATAGCTTTTGAGTATCCTGTACTCAATAAGTAAATTAGTATAAGTAAAGGGAACACATGAACTCACAGAGTCTGTAACAACGTGCCATAAGACCTGCACAGGTTCAAACCAGAGAAAATCTCACCTGGAGAAGGAAAATGGACACAAAGTCCCACCCTACCCAAGAAGCCATTTGCAATTGATACCTGCTGGGAAAGGGGAAATCGGTTTTCTTCAATGGAGTGACCCTGGATATATTGACCACACTCCAGGCCAGGTGCCATGCACTGGAGAGGTTGGCCCAACACAAACCACACTCCAAACAGACTATGTGTTTTTTTGTTTTGTTTTTTGTTTTGTTGTTGTTGGGGGTTTTTTTGTTTGTTTGTTGTGTTTTACTTTGATATTTTCTGTCTTACTGGGGTTTCTTCTTTTTTTTTTTAATTTTTTCTTGTTTTTAAGAAAAAGTATGAGCAGAGAGGTAAGGAGCATCATAGAAGAATTGAAAAAAAAAAGAATTGAAAAAAGAACCAAATATTTTGACAAAAAATTTTTCTGGGTTAAACCAGTGAAATGAGCAAGTGAAAAATAATGACTTTAGCCTGGGCATGTTGACTTCAAGATTATGATGTGATAGTGAAATGCCCTCTGGCAAAGCATGTTAGAATTCAGGAGGATGGTTAGAACAGGAAATATTCATGTCTTAATTTACTGAAGAATTGATTCTGACAACACTTGGGGTGGGTATTCTCTCTGCTGTGGGAAAGCAGCAAGGAATAATACGGACATAAGCTCTGAACCCAGGTGGTAGTATCCACTATGGTATTCTTACTAGATGTTAAAATCTTTTTTGACCTCTTCAAATGATGAAAAATTAGGTGTCTTTTCCTTGGAAAAAAATTTCAATCTTTCAGCAAAAATCTCAATGAATATATGATCCCGAAGAAGTAAACATTTATAGAAACAAAACTATATTTAGATACTGACTACTACTAAAAGAGACAACAAAAGCTTTTTCCTGATGTTATCTTAATCAATATCAATATTGACAGCAAGGGGAAAATCCAGAAGAAGGTCTCCTGGGACGATAAGGGGTCCTTCTGCCTGCATGTCACAGGTAATGAGGGCAGGGCCATCTCTCCTGCACCCATACTAGACCCTTTTATGGCCATGGAGGGCAGGGCCAGCTCCCTGCACTCACACCCTCAGGCCTGACAGGCTCACCTGAGCCCACTCCATCAGAGCCAACTCTTCAGTGCTGCCCAGGTGTGTGTGCTCCATGGTCTGCTCTCAGAGCGCTGTACCTGAGCCTGTTATTTCTTTCTCTTCTTGTACTGCAAATCAGCAAGCTTTTGTAATAGTTAAATACTTGTTTGAGCATTATTAATGTCATCCTTCAGCCTTTTCTGTTTGAAAAAATGATATGTACTTAAACATAATATGATAGTACTCAAAAGACTCCTGTATCTTTTTAATTTAGGAAAGTAGAGATACTAAACAAAGTAAGGTCTCCATATGCCATGATTAAGTAGCAGCATGAGGACCCATGAATTGTGCCCAGGGTTTGTTTTCCCATTAGTACTCTATCACTATAGAAATGGCTGTCCTTACTTTACTATTAGCTCAGTCTGGAGTCCATACATTTTATATACTGCTAACAATGCTGAATTCAATTGGTGCTCAAAGATTCTCAGTGTAGCTATACTCTTTCCTTATTTTTCTTTATAGGACAATTAGTCTGCATAGCTCAACAGGAACAGCTCATCACTGAACATTGTTCACTGTTTCATGATGGATTTAATCTAGCTCAGCAAACTCGGTGTTGAAGGAGAACCTTTATTACATACAGGGCATGTGGCACCATCTTAAACAAAGGCCAACTAAGGAGTAAGAAAAGTCACTCTTTACTCTGGATCCACTCTACAGGCGGGTGTCACCTTTTCCAAAAGAAGGCATTTGAGGTAAGGAAAGAGACCTAGAAACAATTGGTTGCAGGGTTTTGCTGGGTTGTCTAACAGTCCCCAGCTCCAGCTAAATTGCAACCAGTATGTTGCTGTCTGGGCTCTGGGTTAGTGAGAATCAAAATATCTCATCTCTTCAGCAGAGGCACACTTAGAGGACATGGACATAAGCATCTCCAAAAAGAAGATTAGGAAAAATCAAAGATCCCATTCCACTTCTTTTTCTCTATGATATCCACTCGTGTCAGATACATGTGGGATCACTACATCTTATATACC
Source organism: Mus pahari (assembly GCF_900095145.1). Lineage (NCBI taxonomy): Eukaryota > Metazoa > Chordata > Mammalia > Rodentia > Muridae > Mus > Mus pahari. Next base: position 40,971,430 of record NC_034595.1, on the reverse strand, counting down.
TGGAATTTCTCCTCCGTTTAGTGTGCTGACTTCTGTATGTGTCCATGGTTAACATACAGGAAGCAGCGGGCAGGGTTTCCTCTCTTCTGTCCCACTCCCTCCCTTCCCATTTGTTCTCTGCCATCCTCTGATTTACCCTAGATCTCAGACTGTTATAAACCACCACCCACGCCCACTCTGCGCTGCTTTGTGGTTGAGTTTAGCCAATGGAAGATTCTGGAAGTCAATTGGATAAAAGAGAAAGAGCAACTAGTGTCTGTATACATTTCCCTTACCTTTTGGCTTTCAAGTGACACCACGAAAGGTGCCAGGAGACCAAGCAAAGGAAGTCCCTTCTGTGTTTGCTCATGTAATAGTGTGGTTCCAGCTTCCCCTCTCTTATTACACATACAGGGAAATGTTCCTCCCGTGTTGCCTTCATTCACGTGCATCTCTAATAAAGCCACAGACACTGGCTTCCTAACGCCATGTGTTAGATTTTCGAACTAGGCTTGCTGCCCTGTTTAAAAAAAAAAAAAAAAAAATCTCTAAAACTCCTTCATGCACCTGAGAGGAAGTCTGCTTCCTACTGTGAATCTATTGATGCATCCAAGAACGAAAGCCATGACCAAGGATAAAATACTACAGAAAGCCGGCATCTGAGGAAAGTGGGGCAGCAAATTCCTGGGGTAGGCAGATTAGGGGGGGGGGGAAAGCATGAATTTGAGTTAACTACGGCATGCAGAATTTGCTGAGGATATAACCCCACATCAGTGATTTTGTTTTGAGTCTTAGAGTCTAAAATCTGGTAGGATTCTCGGGTCATATAGTTTCTCTAATGAAGTTCATGGTCTTACACCTTTCTGGAATCATCACCTCAATTTGAGGATCAATTTTGACATCACCTCCTCAGAGTCTTCTGACCAGACTCTGCTGTTTGAGATCATTACTTGCACTCAGCTCAACCTCCGGTTCAGCTCAGTGTACCTATCCAAAGGTTTTTCTTTGTTCGCTTTGTTTTTGTATTGGTAGTTGTTGTATTTTATTTAAGCTCAAATAAGCATGTATCCGAGACAGCTCTTCATTTTCTTTGCTGGGCAACCCATCATTGGGGTTGGTGACTCTGATGGACGGTTGTGTTGCTTTTTCACAGTAGTTTTGCAGATCTTAGGAGCGGGGAGTACAGTTAAGGTTCTTGCACATAAGTAGCACGTCCAACCTGTTGATGTAGACCAGAAACTTCCAGCATTCATTGAGTAATATATGCTTGGTTTTCTTGTTTCTATAACCAGTGTTGGATATTAGCATTTTGTCTTGAATCTTCTCTGCACTTTACTGTCAATACTACTGGTTTCTTGGTAGATTGTACTCACGGAATGCTGGGTAAATGTCTTGATCCTCTCCTTCCTTCCTTCCTTCCTTCCTTCCTTCCTTCCTTCCTTCCTTCCTTCCTTCCTTCCTTCCTTCCTTTCTTTCTTTCTTTCTAAAAAAAAAACCTTAGGCTTCACCAGAGGTTTGTGGAAAGCTTTGATAGTTGAAATGACAACAATGTCACTAAAAGCACCAAGGGAGAAGGAGCAAGATGGGCACAAGAACCGGTCCTTCCAAGGGCTTTTAAGATTTAGTTTGTGTGGAAGTGCGTGCACCCATGTGTGTGCAGGCCAGTGGGGGATGTTGGGTAGCCTGCTGTGTCATGCCTCATCTTACTTCCTTGAGACAGGGTCTCTCACTGAACATGGAACTAAGATGGCAGCCAACACCCTAGTGATTCTCTTCTCTTTGCTCTGCAGTGCTGGGGTTAGGTCTCTGACATGGGTGCTGGGAATCCAAATTTACCCCTCACACTATACTGCCAGAGATCTTACCAGTCCCCAAACCACCTTCCTATTCCCTTTTATTTTCTACATACTATAGGCTATGTACTATATACAACTATATCTACAATAACTATACCTACAATAGCCCTCAAAATAGATTAGTCATGAAAATTCCCCAACTATCTCTTGAAGAAATTAATGAATGGATAGAAGAGAGTATGGTAACAGGTTTGCTACATTTTTATTTTAACACTTGTATTAATAATTGTATCAGGCTCCTTATTCCATTTTCTTTTCCAATCATGACTATACTCTCAGAACATAATTATGAAAATACAGGGAATAGCAGGAGGGAATTCCTGTGTTAAGCATTTAAAAGAATGTCTAGGATGTAGTGAAAAGAACACTGGTCTTGGAACCAGTAACCCAAGTATTGATCCTAGATCCCTTGGTCAGTAGCTCTCTGGCTTTGGCCAAGTAATTTTCTATTTCTGAGGCTGTTCATTCATGATTGGGGATAATAATTCTAAGTTGTGTGATTGACAGGGCAAGCAAGCATCCAGTAATATTGTCCATTCAGTAGATGCTTTTAAGGTGACCTTACAAATAATCTCATGTTGTTTGCATTTTCTTATTGATCAACAGTCTTATATTTGTTGTTCACTGTTATATTTACTGTATTTATAATATTACCTGACTGTTTCAGGTGGTCAATAAATATTTTCTGATTCAATTGTGGTAGGCACTTTATATGTATCCTGTCATTTTTACCTCACCATGAAGAAGATGCTATCAATTTACGGACTTTATAACTAAAAGAACTAAATATTCATTCTCAGAGCCTATGGGCTCCCAATGGTGGGCTCTTGGCCAGATGTGCCATACCAGGCAGGCATTTATTCCTATGTAGTGGGCCTTAATTCTAGTTTAAAAGTGATTGATTATCCCTATAACATTCATGCCACTAGTTGCCCATGTGGCCTTTTGTGTCCACACTGGTCATTATTGCAGTTCACATGGTTCTTGAACTTTTCCTCCATTGTCTACATAGCACCTTCAAGTACTATGAAATCTAGCAGGGAAGAAACACCCTGCTAACTTGATTTTCTTTCATATCCTGTGGCCAATAAATGTGGTATCTTTGCCTTTAGGAACTTGCTATGAAGTTCTAATCACTAAGAGCAGTTTTGATATCCTGAATTATTTCTGGAGTCTCAGGAACATCCCCAACTAACAGCCTGAGAAGAGCTATCGCAGATTTGGCCTTGGGCTTTTTATTTGGCAGTGTATGGGTTCTGGGAGGAGTAACTTATTTTATGTAAGATAACTCCAATTCTCTATGTGTAGGTTCATGGCTAGCTCAGTCTACAGAGTGAGTTCCAGGCTAGTCAGGACAACACACAGGACCTAGACTCAAAGTTATTTTGCCATATGACTTATAAAAATGTTTTTAGTGTTAATTATTCCTTTCCCCAATGCCACATCTGCCCTACTCTCCCATACATCTAAACCTCTTCCTCATTCTCCCCCTCCCCTTCATGTTGTCTGTGTTCTACTATTCTGCTATTCTTCCACACCCTTAAGATCTTTCTTTCATCTCCTACCAATTGTCCCTCAAACCTACTACTATTATTCTGCTAAATGGACATAATACCAAACTGCTCTTAAAAAAATTTATCTCTGTACTCACAGATTAATCTAGCTCAGACCTCATCAGAGAAGTTTCTCTGTGGAAAAGTAGTTAATACAGAAACACACAACTAACCAAAGAGCAGAGAAGTGTCTAGGGAGTGTTGAGCACAGATATGAATTCATAGGCTTTGGGAATCATCATCAAAGAGAGGACAGAAAGAATGTGAGAGTCTGACATCAGATGACCCATGTATCTTCTATACATAGCAGGACCAGGACCACTGCACTTAGGAACCCACAACAGCTGTGATTGCCTGCACAAGACCTGTCTGAGCCAGTCAACATTCTAGGATGGGAATGAAAATCACAGGCCCCCACCATTAACAGAGGAGCTATAGATAGTTGATGACACATTGGGAAAAGGAAGTAGGCTTTGTATGGGGATGTGGTGGTCCAACCATTCTCTGGTGGATGCTTCCACACCTAGGAGCATATTGGCAGCACAAACTGGAATTGGAGGGTTACTTTAAAAAAAAAAAGAAAAAGAAAAAGACAAAAAAGGGGGACATGGAATTGGGATGGGTAGTGCGGGTATGGGAAAAGTGATTGAGAGGAGTAAGGGTGAATATGATCACTGGTCCAGGAACATCTTCTTGAAGACAGTGGGGAGGAGGAATGGGATGAGGAACTTCGGGAGGGTGAACCGGGAGTAGAACAACAACTGAACTGTAAATAAAAAAAAAAAAAATAGAAGTAATGAAAAAGAAAAAACTATCAAAGAAGTAGTAAAAATATTCTAAGAAGTGAATGCTGAAAAAGCAGGTAACTAAGGGAACCATCTCCATTCCCCCTCCCATCCTACTGACACAACCCCTCACGAGAAGATCCATTTCCCCTCCCATCCCACTGACACAACCCCTCACGAGAAGATCCATTTCCCTTCCCATCCCACTGACACAACCCCTCACGAGAAGATTCATTTCTCCAGGTTCCCTTCAGAAGCTTGTCAAAACATAACTTCAGTGTTTTCTAATGGAATGATAATTCATTTTGTGGAGTTTCCCAGGGTGTAAATCTAAAACCTTTTATATTACATTTCCAAGACCCTTTAGTTCAATTATGTACCTCCATTTCAAACCCACATAGTATGACATATAAAAGCTTCAAACAATGAAATAGCCCCTAAGGACTACCTCTTTAGAGTGAATAGATTATTAATTTTACTTATAATATACTAACATTTACTAAAATGGGAGCCCCACAACATCTGATGGGGTAGGCCAGTGAAATTTCTGATGCATAAAGGACGGGACCTTGGGTTAGATACTAGTGGGTCCTAGTCCCTTCCACATTCAGCAAGGGATGTTGTCCAAGTTACTTGAGTCCTGAAACCCCAGCTTGTGATCAGTAAAATAGGGCTTATAATGATAGAAGCAGCTCCGTGCCTGCAGGTTCTAAGCAGCCTGCAAGAGAGAGATTGTGCAGACTATCACGAGACACAAGTCTATGTTAATGCTCCTTTGCATTGTTATACAATTACTAAGCATCACTGTTGTAGAAATCCATTAACTAGTGTATATTGATACTTTTCACCAGTTTATTTCACTTGGTCTTCAAAGTCAAGGTTTCCTTTGCTGACTAAGCAGATTTGGGGATAGGTCTGTCTACCCCATTGTTTTTTATTATGTCTTTTTCATCAAACTATAAAACTATAAACCACAGGGTTTGTGGGAATGGTACATTTACTAAAAATAAACACAAGTCATCATAAATTGTAATATTTCTCATTTACATATTACACATGGATAAGAACTTCTGGTATCTGCTAAAATCGCTTTGGTAGTAGAATCTAAAGTCAGCAGGAAATGAGTCACAGCAGGACCTTTCATCAGAAAGTGTTTCTTTTTTTTCTTTCTTTTATTTCTGATTCATTTTTAAAATATCTATTAAGCATCAGTAATATTCAAGGCACTGACATGTACAGAGATTATACTCTCTGTGAATTTCCAACTTGGAAGAGAAAGACCACACTTAAACGGCTGGGATGCAAACTACACTTTGCTGGTTCTCACGGGCATGCTGAGGAAGAGTCTTATGGCATCACTAAGGAAGGAAAATGGCTTCCCGCTGATGGTAAATGGAAGAATTCAAAAGACTTTTTACACTCAGTAAATAGTAAAGGAAGAATCCAAATGATGCTGCCGTTGGGTCAGGACATGCTACCAACCTAGAATCTCTTCCATGAGAAAAGTGCTTCTGTCAGAGTGCTCCAAAGGCACCAAGGACCCTGCCAATCACAGGTGTACTGGCTAGTTTTGTGTCAAATTGACACAGCTGGAGTTATCACAGAGAAAGGAGCTTTAGTTGGGGAAATGCCCCCATGAGATCCAGCTGTGGGGCAGCTGTGGGGCTGTGGGAGAGGCCCCTTGTGGGTGGGACCATCTCTGGGCTGGTAGTCTTGGATTCTATAAGAGAGCAGGCTGAGCAAGCCAGGGGAAGCAAGCCAGTAAAGAACATCCCTCCATGGCCTCTGCATCAGCTCCTGCTTTCTGACCTGCTTGAGTTCCAGTCCTGATTTCCTTGGTGATGAACAGCAGTATGGAAGTGTAAGCTGAATAAACCCTTTCCTCCTCAATTTGCTTCTTGGTCATGATGTTTTGTGCAGGAATAGAAACCCTGACTAAGACAACAGGTCTGTGTGGGACAGCACTTTGTGCACTCAATCCATCCTCAGTTAAGGAGTGACTCAATGTAATATTCTTACCATTTATTTTTCTGCCTTCCAGGGTAGTGAGTCAGCTCCTGGAGGGTAGAGAAGTCTTTCACTTTTAGCATGAAGTGAAGCTCAAGCAAGTTATAGAGACTCAATACCCAACTGTGTTAGGGAGTGGAAAGCTTCACCAAACCAAGAGACCAGGAAGGAAGAATTCAGTGTTACCAGTGCGCATTAAATCCCTTACAGACAGAAGTCCTGGGGTCTGGCAAGAATGGGGCATTCAGGTCATGCTGGCACGGGGCTGGGGCTGGACCACTGCCAGGACAGGTCAGGGATGGTAGAGATACATTGTGCAATGAGCCCCAGGGAAAGTGAACAACTGCATTACTCAGCCCCGATCAGCGAAGAAAGCTCCATTATTCTCTCCTAGCCTCTGGCTTGAGGTTAGTGGCGGGGCCGTGAAGCTTGAGAGCAGGCATGTAGATGTCTAAATGATAGGGGGTGGGGGGGGAGAAAAAGGTGGAGCGAAAGCTGACGAAAGAGTAAAAAGCTGGAGAATAATTTAATAATGTATCATAATTTAATAATGTATCTCTCCTAAATCTTCCGATTTAGACTTCTAAAATGATGTTACAAATAAATCTGAACGACTAATATAGAAGAGTAAATGTACAAATATCTGGGAACTCTTTGGTGTTTTTGAAGGTATATTGAAAATAAATGTTACCTGCCATCTAACTTGTAAGAAATTCAAATAATGAAAAGAGTTTTAACCTCAAAGAAAATGTTACCATCATGCAAATTCCCCTTTAGTTCATAAATCAAATTTTAGGTGTAATTCATTGTCCCTATACAATGCTCTCCAGAATCTAACAAAAGAGAGACACTGCTACATTCTGCACCATTTTGAACTGGAGTTCCCCTCCTTGTGTCCATGTCACTAAGTCTGTTTCTACTGTCAGGCCAGAGCAAGGAACTGGAGGACACAGAGGAAGGAAAGATGGAGAGAGAGAGAGAGAGAGAGAGAGAGAGAGAGAGAGAGAGAGAGAGAGAGAGAGCAGGCTTCAAACATCTGGGCTTCCAGAAAGGTTGGAGTTATAGAGCTTACAGATGTGCATATTTTCACTGAGAGAACTGAGGTTTAAGCACCTTTTTGAAAGTCATGTAGCCCCTGAAGCATTCAGTATCTGAACTCTAGCAGTCTGGATCCACAAACTGAAATCTTGTGGGCTTTTTGAAATAAGGGTCATACTATGTTGCTTATGCTAGCCTCAGACTTATTATGAAGCACAGGCAAGCTTCATTTTTATGATAATTTTTCTGCCTCAGCCTCTCAGAAGCTGAGAAGCTATGCATGTACCTCCACAACTGACTCAGAAGCTGAATTACTGTTACCATCCATCTCCTTCCTTCCTTCCTCCCTCCCTTCCTTCCTTCCTTCCTTCCTTCCTTCCTTCCTTCCTTCCTTCCTTCCTTCCTTCCTTCCTTCTTCCCTTTCTTCCTCCTTCTCCTAATCATGTTCTGGGTCAGAGTTCTGAGTCAAGCATTCAGGAATGATGGTCTGTCCTGGCCACACGGTCATCAGCCAGNCCCTTCCTTCCTTCCTTCCTTCCTTCCTTCCTTCCTTCCTTCCTTCCTTCCTTCCTTCCTTCCTTCTTCCCTTTCTTCCTCCTTCTCCTCTTCCTCCTCCTTTGCCCTTTTCTGTACAGTGCTAGGAATAGAGACCACAGACTTGTGCATACTACACACATGACCTACCACTGAGCTCCATCCTCAGCCAAGTTTGAAATCCTAACCACTATTTTGCACCATCATCTACAGGTAGGGATGCCTATGAGTTTCATATACAGATCAACACTCATGAAAGGAGTTGCAATGAGAGATTAAGAAACATGATTGATCCTGTTGTAATGCTTGTACAGTTAGGGGCAGAAAGTTCTCTATATAACACCATTCACTTTGTTAAAAATCTGGCCAATGACTTATGCGCAAATGTTAATATTTGTCTCCATAAATATCCAGTGTGTGATATGATGAGGTTTAAAGAAAAAAATGTTAGCCTGATTTTCACTGTTATAAGGTATTTAAAGTAGTCCATTTTGTGACTGTGTGTGTGTGTGTGTGTGTGTGTGTGTGTGTGTTTGCTCTTGTATGAGATCTTCACTTTATCTCATATTTCCAAGATTTCTTTTCCTGTTTGAGGCTCCAAGGCTCACCACAACAATAGGAAAGGGAGGAAGAATGGAGAAAGGCCAGATTGAACAAGTACACCTATGACTAAATAAAACAGAATGGTGCTGCTTTCAAATTGAAGAAGTGATACAGAGGAGTGGTCCCTGAGGGTTTGTCATCCTGTCACTACATCCAAGTTGGGTTCACAGTTTTGCGGTGTGTTTGATTTTTAAGTCTATCATTCAAAAGTGTTATTATTATTTTTTTTTTTTTGCGATTGGTTCAGTTTTTTTTCTTCATTTTTTCACTTTCTTTTTTTTAATTTGATATTTTCTTTATTTACATTTCAAATGCTATCCCAAAAGCTCCCCATACCTCCCCCCGCCCCTGCTCCCCTACCCACCCACTCCCACTTCTTGGCCCTGGTCTTCCCTTGTGCTGGGTCATATAAAGTTTGCAAGACCAAGGGGCTTCTCTTCCCAATGATGGCCGATTAGGCCATCTTCTGCTACATATGCAGCTAATGGACAGTTGGTCATTAATCTATCCTTGCTCCTAATTAAAAGACATCTTTTATGCCTCATGTGTAGTTGAAATCCCTTTGAATATAGCAGTAATTGACATTACACCACACACACACACACACACACACACACACACACACACACACACACACACACACACAGTCCCCTCCACAAAGACACAGAGAGATACCACATCCAGGAGTCAGAAATGGAAACAGAGGCACAGCCAGACTAGTGTGCATTGATTCTGTGAGGACACATGAATTTTATGCTGTCTTTTGATAGGCTGTGGATGGTTAGATCGGAAAGATTTCCCTATGCCTCCTGCTGGAAATGCAGTCCAACACATGGTAATAGAAGGAACTGAGGGACATGAAAATGTATTACAAGCCAAAATAATGGTAACAAAGAAAAAGAATGTACATACTCACACGTTCTGCTGTAATTGTCTCACAGTTTTTCTGCTTTGGGGCAAGTTGTTACAAACACCTATTCCCAGAAAGCTGTTTTCCTAAGTCAGCAGCATCTGCGTTCAAATAAAGCTTCCCCTGTCTAAGGATGAGAGAGAACATTACAAAGGCAGTCTTTACTGATGGTGCCCAGCCTCTTTCTCCACAACCTCTGCTTCAAATAAAATGAAATAAAATAAACTCAGTCAAACGTATTCCTGAGTTATTTGATGAGCTGCAGGGAGTAAAATAATGTAACAAGAACCAAGAATATTCACTAGCTTAAAGACGCCCTCTAGGTCTTTTCTAAAAGTCAAAAGGCAACATGCTGAACACTGAGAGGCTCTGCGAGCAGGAAAAGCCCTCTTGAGGTCAGGAAAACAGTGTGGGTGGTTTAATTTGAGGAAGTTTAGCTCCTCCAGCACTCAGCGACTCTTCTTGTTCAGTTTATTTGGATGTTTGGGTCGGTGTCTTAATTTCATATATTCAGGGAAGGAGAGGGACTGGTCAGTATGAGGGAGGGATAGTTAACATTGCTTTTTATAGGATCAGAATGAGCTAAAGACCAAAGGAACAAAGAAGCATCGTCAACATGAAAGGTGCTTAGAAAACCCACAACAAGCAAAAACAAACGAGTTGGATGTCAGCCGCACCTTTCAACAGGTTCAAATCAGGTTCGTATTTCACGCTACATCCTCTCGGACATTTGGATTTTTCCGCACTCCAGGCGAAACACCAAAGTTGATTTTTGTTGGTCGCACACAATCCTGTTCACACTCTTAGAGGTTCAGTGAGGTGTGTGTTCCTTGAATGTATGTACTGTGCTATATGTTGGGAGCACAGAGCTATGGGAACAGGTGGGCGAGAGGAAATGGTGGTGGAGACGGCTCTCTGGCCGGAGGCTCGGTCTCGGGAGTGCTTGTTGCTTTAAAGATTTAATCCTTCGGCTGGTGATATCATTTCTGCAAGTGTTTGCTTTGGCATCTACTGCTAAACTAACAATGACCCAGCAATAAAGTGTGTCACATTACTGTGATCAGAAGCTAGGACAGATTTCTGTCACCTCCCAGATTTCTTTTGAAAACTTCCCACGCCTTGACTTGAGACCAAATCTACTTGTTGCAAAGATGGAACAGCTTTCAAAAGACTCAGAAAATGATCAACTTAATTAAAACACCTCTATGATGCCCTGGAAATTTTTCTTGTCTTTGATTTTAGATTGTTCTTTCTCAATCTTTCAGCTTTATTTCCTCTCTCAGCCCTTGTTTTTCTTACTTGTTTAATTTTCCTATTCTATTTGGTCTCCTAAATAGACACATCTTAGAACCTGGGAAGGTGAATTTACCATTGATCTACTTACCAAACTGTGAAGAGCTCCCAGAATGTCATGTGTAAAAATGAATGAGAAGAGAGGGGACCTTGAGAATGTAGGCCATGACACTTAAGTAATCATCTGCAGAGCATTGAACGATGACTAAACAGGGTAGAATCACTTCATCAAAGTGCAGAAAAGTTGCTTGGGAGCTCCAAATTCCACAAGTTTCAATAATTGGTTTCCACAGAAAGAAAATGTGTCCTAATAAATTATGGGATTTTCTTGAGTCACGTCCGACTCGGGAAACAAGGAGCAGAAATAATTGTAATTTTGATTACACAGAAAATCGTGGGAAAGATTAGAAACATGTCAGTTGACATAAATGATGGCTATTTCTCAAGATGTGTCCTTCAAATCAGGATTTTGTTAAGTGTTAGGAGGCAAATGCCCTTTTAGGAATTACAATTAGTGATAAGAATTCTGTCAATTATAAAACATAAGTTTCCTATCCCAGCAAATAAAACAAATCAAGAAGACAGGAGATAATCACCTATTTTACCTTGATTCTCTAAAATTAGATTTCTCAGACTTATCAAAATTTTACCATATATACGGTGAAGATGAAAAATAACTATGAGAGAAATATCTGAATGATATGATTATCAGAGCACACCCGTGATAGGTGGCCTTGCTGTTGAAAGCATGGTTCCTTCAAGGAACATTCCACAGAGGGCAAAGTGATTGATAATCAGCCTGATTTGAGATAGATCAGTAATTCCTTCAAGGAAAAAAATGGCTTATTAATGTTATGAGAACTGTCTTGGAGTATCCTGTTGTTAATGGGACCAGGATGGTATTAGAAACTTTGTCTCTGTTTTCAGTTGGTTCAAAGAGCATATCATTTTCTCCCACTCTTTCTCTTGTCACACAGTACACTTGTAGAGGAAATGTCACTTGTGCTTCAGCACTTGATGGCCAGTTCTCTGCTTCTGGGTAAGCTAGTGTTTGAGCAGTGCAGCAGACACAATTAAACCTAGGGGTAAAATTCAATTAAGTATTTTTTTCAGATGGTTTACCCACAAAATGCCATAGTGTTTTATGCGTGCAAAAAGAGTTGTACGACCAGTGCCTTTTGCAACACCAGACACATGTTGATTTCCAAATATGCTAGTTGAAAGTGCATAATATGTAGAAGTCACCCACCACATATCATATTTTTCTATTTAAATGTCCCAGCACACTGTGAGGACTCATGTCCACATAGAACAATCACATTTAGATGCATCCCTCCCTTTTTCAAAAATCAGTCTCTCTTGGCCTGAGGCAGGACGGTGAAATGGAATAGAATTCAGTATTACAAGGGTCTGCTGTGAGCAGTAACTAAGTCCTTACTTGATCTTCTCTAGCACAGGTAGTCTGACCAGAGTTCTTCAAGGTGGGAGCATTCTTCCATTTACAGATGAGCAAATAGATTCAGACCTGTCAGGTCCCAAAGATTTTACTAAACAGGATTCATTAAAAGTTAAAATTTAAGTAAAAAGTGTAATAAATGTCAAGGTAACATTTTTAATGGTGGCTGAGAAGTTACTACACCCCAGGAAGGAATAAATTATATAAATCTTATTAGATTCCTTTTAGAGCTCTGTTTCATCACACACTCAAACACACACACACACACACACACACACACACACACACACACACACACATATTGAAGCAAGTCTCAGATTTAGTTTTTACAGGCCCTAACTCATATCCACAATTACTTTTAAAGTTTTTAGTTTTATTAGGGAAATGGGACTTTTCTTGACTTGTTTATAACAGCGCATGGAAGGATTTATGTAGGTTTTATGTGCTGTTCTTGTCTTTTTGTTTGTTTGCTGTCTATTTTTCAGAGTGAAACTTAGGAATCTAATTTCTTTCTTTCTTTTTCTTCCTCTTAAGTTTATTTACATTAAACTGAAAAAGAAACTGAATCAGGAGAGGAAATTTCTACACTTTTACTGCCATCATAGACAAATGGCGTCTGTGTGGGTGAGACTGTTCTAAATGCTTTGTTGCACTTTTTAAGTGTTGTAAACAGAATTTATAAATACATTGAAATAAATACTGTAAGTTCTATGGTAACCTAAGAGTTTAAAATTTTACATTTGAAAGGATTATATGCATTTATAAAAAAAAATCAATAAAACCATCAAGCATGGGGAAGAGAAAAGAACTGGATGTTTACATAGAAGGAATAGAAGTGTTTTAATAAACTGTTTTTTTTTTTAAATTTCAGCATTTATAATAGTTAAAATGAAAGTTCAGACAATAATATACTTATGCAGCCCCAAAGCAGTGGGAAAATTTTATTTGCATTAAACACACACACACACACACACACACACACACACACATAAACCATAGGCATATCTTTTTGCCAGGTAGTTTGGTAAGAGAAATTCAAAATGTATAAAATAAGCTTTAAGTATATGTTTGAGGTCACATGCGGGACCACTCTTAAGTGCAGGCAAATATTTAAGCATGAAGGTTGCCTCTGCTCATTTTTTTCCCTTCTTCCTTTCTTGTTGATATTTGAGACAGGGTCTTATGGAGTCCAGGATAAACTTTTCATTTTTATTCTCCTGTCTCTACTTCCTAAGTGATTGGATTATTAGCATATGCCTTTATCATCATGCCTTTCTTTATGAAGTAAAAACCAGGGGACCTTAATATCCCCAAACAAGAAGCCCATTAAAAAATCATCTGATGACACTTGAAGGTAGATTTGTAGGACCTCACAATAATGCGCTTTAATGTGGTCTATAAACACATATTCCAGTGGTTTCCAACCACCGGGAAGATGCTTGGCAAGTGATGTCAGCTGCAGTTATCTCAGTCTGAGTTATTAACTTCTTATTTTTTAACTATTTCCCAAGCTTATATTTAGTAAAAGTATAGAAGAAAAGAAAAGTATAGAAGAAAATCAAGTCTCTGATCAGATAGGATATGAATGGTGGAGAAATAGAAAATAATTAATCATTTCTAGATGTTTAAGTTCAACCTGGGGGTCTTGTATAGCTAGGTTCTGTATGATGAACTGGGGTCAAAGTGCCAAACCAAAGCAAGGATTTGTCCTCCCTGGCCACCAGGTCTATATAGATAGCACCATTGAGTTTGACAAACTGGTCATTCAAACAAACACATCATTAGGATTGTGAAGAGCAAAGAGAGGTGGTCCAGTCTATGGTAGACTCATCGGGTCCTACCTGGAGCAGTCCTTACTGCTGTGACTGCATCTGAAACAGACTGATACCCAGCACCCACCCAGAACATTGCAACGGTGATGGTAAAAGGTCTAAAACCTTTGACTCACAGCTGAAGATTTCCCCTGGTTTCTTATTTTGTCAGAGTAAAGACCAGAGCCCAGAAAGACCCTGATTCATTGCGGAGACTCCATATCCCTTGCTCTGAGTCTAGTCACAGTGGGCTTACAATTCTTCCATACATGAAGTTGTGCCCCACTGCACAAGAGTGATTCTGTTGATATCATGGGGTAATTTTTCCTAATGTTTGTATTTCTTGCTGGATTATAAACTCTATGAAGACAATACTGTGTGTATTATCGTTTATTCCCAGAATTCATTGCAAAGCCTGACTTACAGAGTGATCTAGTTTGTGAGTGAATGAATGAACCAAGCAAAGCTTATGCATCTGTAAATTTTAAAAAAATCACGGTCCGCTTCCACACTTTCATTTCTCTGTAATATTCAGAAAGGATGATTCTAAACCTGACACAGAGAAATCAGGTGAAAGAGAAAGGATATATGCCTCACATAAGCACTTGCACACCTTCATTAGCTAGAAATATAAATGGTTAAGGATCTAAATACATGAGGAAGCTCTTTTAACAAACTAAATGAAATGAGCCATCACTTTGTGAAGAATGTTCATGTTGCTGTGAGAGATTCTTGCATTGAAACTTGGGTTTGAAGACTCTTAGTTTTGTGCCAACTATCCAATTCCATGATTTCAATATCTCTGGCTTAAGAGGCACCACCTAAAAGAAAGAAAATGTAAAACAAGGGAGGGAGCTCAACAAAAAAAAAGCTTGGAGAAGAAGAGAGAAGAGCCAGTGTAACACTGTCTGGAACTTTCTATCATTTGGGATCTTCGAGGCCAGAGTTGGCAGGCCTCCCAGAGACACCAAAACAAAGCAACTACACAGGGCATCACCAAGGACAGGAGACCTAAGCTGAGAAGTGGCGAGATGAAAGACCTGGGTCTACGGTCCACACTGAGGACAGAGCCCAGTGTCCTCAGTCACTGAGGACAACACCCAGTGTCATGAGAAGAGACACAAAAGGCAAGCTTTCTCTTCAGGAATTTTTTTTTTTTCAGTTCATTTAAAGGCACATCTTTGGGATGAGTTCTCGCCGCAGTGAGAAGACACTGCCCTGAGCCCAGACATCTGGGGGTTAACAGCAAGCCCGTGGTGAGTTCTCTGTGGCTGCCTTCTCTATCTTAACTATTCTTAACTCAACGTTGCGTCATCAGTCTGGAATGGACCGTGTCTGCTCAACAAACCCCGCTTCTCGCTCGCTCGCTCGCTCACTCCCTCTCTCTCTCTTTGTGTTTGCTTATTCACAGTTCAGAAATGGACCAATGACTTTCTTACTCTCTAACCAAGGGAATTAATACTGTGGTGGAAAGAAAAACAATTTCCATTTTGCTTTGCGACAAAGAACCACGTGTTTCTGTTAGAGCACAAAAGATAAAACGGATTTATACCCCGCAACCTCATCGTGTTCACAAGTGACTTTCTTTGTAACTGCAGAGTGGGGATTGCTTGCGAGGAAGAACATACATTTCTGACTTTGATCAGTGCCCGAAATATTTAATATTTACAGAGTGCTCACTGCTTCAGACAGTGAGCTCAGTACTTTGAAGGCCTATCTTCTGAATTCCAACAGTAGTTTGGACACAGATGCAATTACAGAATTTTTGCCAGGAAAGGGGAAGGGGCAGGTACACTGCTTGACCTCAAGTCTAAACCAATCAAGGGAGGATAGAGAGTTGTATATCCCATGGGCATAGCTCAGGAGCACACAATTATGATGTGAAACACAGTCATCCTTCCCTGCCTTGCTCGTTGTGGACAGAAGATGCCCAGAAAACAAACAAAAAAACAAACCATCAAACAAACAAAAAACCCTGCTGCTCATAGATAGTGCTGCACACCATAAACTCTCCTCTCTATTACTTTAAAAATCGGGACAGTCTGATGGTGTCAGAATTAGTCTACATGTTCATAGTACTGGGCACATAATAAGTGCTTAGTAAGTTTGGGCTTTAGTCTCCCTATCCTCTTCATTATTGTTGTCACCAACACCATCACCACCATGATTATATTCTGACAGAAACCAGATCTAGGTTAAAGACTACTCCTGGAGCTGATATGGGCACAGGACTCCTGAGCATCAGAGTAGACCATAGCCAGATACTAGTTACATTATACAACCCTTTATGCCAAGCTTAATACTACATGGTCCTGGGACTAGCTCTGTGGGAAGTTATTTTCAATGCACTTGCTTAGGGCTGGTGAAAAGAAGAACCCAACCCAATAACCAGTGTGTTGAGCGCTGTGAAGCCACCACATAGCCTGGGTCCCTCTAACACAGCAGCTGACACTAATGTCTGTGGGGAGCATCTTTTTGGCCATATCCAAGCTGAGGTCCTCCAGCTATTCGTCACTGCCACCTTGCCCACTCAGCTCTCCTACCCTGTCTAGCCTATTTTTCAGTTTTGTCTTTCTCCATTCATCAGTGCACGGCGACTGACTTTGAAGTTGGATAATCTCCACTATCAGATTTCCTCCTGAGTCTCAGCAGAGGCAAGCTATTCAAAAACCTGTAAAAACAAACTATTATACGATATGTACTGTGATCCACATTAGATATACAGAAATGAATAAGATAACATCTCTACCTAGGCAGC
This sequence comes from Mus pahari, assembly GCF_900095145.1. Classification (NCBI taxonomy): domain Eukaryota; kingdom Metazoa; phylum Chordata; class Mammalia; order Rodentia; family Muridae; genus Mus; species Mus pahari. The sequence continues at coordinate 40,954,847 of NC_034595.1, read as the reverse complement.
TCAGAACATGATGGATCCCGGCTTCAATTTTTCAGCTTCCCTAACATCCCACCTAGACACCGGCTTGTGGTGTATGCTCTTTATAGATCTGTCTGGTGGAGCACCTTAATGAATGGTCACCATTAGAAGAGTTATGACTTACATATTCTCTCAGAAATTTTAAACAATTCTATTTAGTGCACAAGTATTTAGAGATGTCATAAAAATAATCCTGAACATGTCATTTTATATGGAAACCAAACTCAGTGTGGTAGACTATCTGACCAGAGCTATACAGAATTCTAAATCCGAATTGATCCCATGCCCAGCAGTCACAGAGGGAGATTCCTTTGTAGAGACACGGCCTCCACTTCTGCAAAAAATCTGTAAGACTCCATAATATTGCTTCCTTTCCAGAACCCATTTTCTGAGCCTTTGTTGGTTGTGGTATTTTAAAAGTGCTTTGCCACAGTGAACTGCTATCTCCACTTTCAACAAATGCAACATCGAAGGCAATTTAAAATGAAAGCTCAATGAAGAGACCAGAGCAGACAAGCCTGTTGAACAAGCTCAAATAAAGTTCCCTGGAACTAAATGGCTGAGGCTCTTTAGATGTGACTGGTGTCCTCCATTGCTGGATGCCATCATGAGAGATGTGTGGTTATTATAGTCTATCTTCTCTTCCAGGACACTGACTTTGTCTGCCTCTTCCAGCATTCCTTTTGTACTTGAATGTGAACTATGAATCACAGAGACATATGTACAAAGATCTCTCATCTCATGAATTCTTGGTGCAGACAAACGCAAGAGGCATTTCTCAAAGAAAGAAAGAGAGTTGATCAGAGTTTCAGCAAAAATTCCCAGAGGAAAAAAGAGAAAATATGCACAGACAGATGAGCCTCAGTGTGAAGCAGGGAGGACATGCAGGGAGCGGCAGCCAGCCCCAGCAGACACACAGTGCTAGTGAAGGAGCTAAAATCTCCAAATACGGTCTGTCTGTCTGGGTCTGATGGTAGAAATTCTGTTCACAGCATGTAACAATTCCTAATTTCATTTAAATGAATGTAACTGGAAAACTTAAGTAGACTATATTGATTTGAGGACACTAGGCTTAGCACAACTAAGTTTATGTCCTTCAAATCTGGTGGCTTCGGATAAGTTTCTCTTCCGTTTTCCTCATCTGGAAATGAACAGAGCAGGTGCATCAACTGCATGGAGATGCCGTGAGGCTTACATGTGTGAGTACAATCAAAGCCAACGCTCATTGCTCAGTTCCTAGTGTAAGATCAGAAAGCATTGAAGCCTGATGCTCAGCTCTACTCTCCCCTGTACACAGTAGCTATTATTGTCAAAGAGACTCTTAATAGTACCCCTTGTAAACTTTCTGCCGTGCTTAGAACTCATCCAGCTTTATCTTTCTCCTTGGATGTGCGACATACTGAATGTTTATTTTTTAAAATTTATTTATTTTATGTGTGGGGATTCTATGCACACCACGTGCCCCCAGAGTTCAGAAGAGGGAGGGCATTTGGTATTCTGAAACTGGAGTTAGGGATGTTTGTGAGCCACCATGTGGGTGTTGGGAACCAAACCTGTGTCCTCAGCAAAAGCAAAAAGTGCTCTCAAACACAAAGCTAAGTAATCCTCCCCCTTTCCTCCCAGGGATTAGTCAACTTCATTGTTGGTGGCAGTAACACTTGTTCTGCCTTATTAAAATCTGTTTTGTTTTGTTTTGTATTTTTTTCCAAAGAAAAATGTGCTATGTTTCAGATTATCCCAATGAGTAGGGGAATGCGCCACTGTTGGCATTAAAGATGAAATCCTGAACAACCTATAGGAAATTTAAATATGCTTCTTCTAAGTTCTATCTCTCAGCTTCTACAAGGTTCTATTCATTGCAAAGCCAGTCAATTTTCTCATGTCTTCATTTTATATCAGCAAAAAGTTTCTTTCTCCAAAAACAGTGACAAGGGAGGGATGTGTGCAAACAGGAAGATCTACCTAATCACATTTGTGCATTGTGTTGGACAGTAGAAAAGGAGATGGAAAAAATATCTCAATTTCGAAAATTGCTAGGACTTAGGGAAGTTTCTAAAATACTTAAATATACAAGGAGATAAACTCAAACGACACTGTTCAACACTGGAGAGTGCTCATGGCAAGGGTGTGGTCTTCAGGTAGCTGGGCTCTCCTGTCTCCATTACTCTGAGGTTCTCTAATTAGAAGCCTTTAACAATGATCTGTACTGCAAATGCATCTTAAAAGATTTTGTTGAAAATAAGCTGACAAGGCAGTGTGAGGAGAACTCATTTCCAAGAAAGCACTTAAAAACCAGAGTTTGTATTCCAGTGGAGAAAAAGAATGATGTCATACTAATTTAGAACGCCCTACATTTCTAAAGTAACAGAGAACGTGATCTCTTAGTTAGAATGCATTAAGTAGAATTTGTTGGCTAATATCAAGTCAGGAACTTAATCTGGTTTGAGCAAAGCTCTAACACATAGATTATAGCATACTGACAAAAGACAAAAATCACTAAGATTATATTCCAATAGTTACATTTTCATTGCTCAGATGCACTTAAATAAAATGGTGAAAAAATAGAGCTAACCTCAAGTTCTTTCTCATCACAAATTTTAACATGGATCAAGGCAGAAAAAAGCATTCCTTAAAGAAATCTATTTACTTTATCAACATCCAGCTTTCTTCTTTAATTAGTTTGGAAACATGGTAAGTGCTTATACTGAGCTGTATTCTTGTGTTGCAAACTTGGGAGCTTACAAGAAAAAAAGAAATGTGACAGGCAAATAGTCTTAGCCTGGAAGTTTGATTCTCTACGTTGCTCTCGGTTTTTTGAAAAGCTAGATGTTCTCCTTCCCAAAATTTCTCTGTTCTGTATTAGCTCATTAGATACATGGATCCAACTAAGTTATCCATATAAAGAAATATAAATCTTTAAAAAATACAATTAAAAGTTGTTTTACCTGATATTCTGTAAAAGTGTATCCATGCCATATGTTGCATTCTGTTAACTAGAAATTACTAATATATTTTAATGCCTTTTTGTGGTATCAGAATAGTCAATTATCAAAATGGTATTTTTATGGCACATTAGCATTTACAGTGACAGACAGAACTGATGGTTAATATAAATGAATCACTCCATGAAAATGGAAGGGTTTTATAACTATTATTATATTTGCATATTATTGCTGATACTTATTTACAAATAGTTTTCTTGTCTTTAGTCTTTCTCGAGTTTCATGGAGTCTGACAAATCATAGAGTATGTCTAACTGCTTTTATATGGTTATTTTAATAACAACCATCCCAAACAAGATCATCTGTTAGTTTCTTAGATCTATCTTTTTATACGAAGTGCTAACTGTATGCTTGCTCAGCTCACATTATCTTCTCTTCTTTCCAGCCCTTGGAAAAGCATATCCTTCCTTTTTTCTTTCTGTAGTGCACATGCATTCTCACATCTAAGAAAATAATCCCATGTGATCTATTGCAGGAAAATGATGTAAAAACATTGTTTCTATGACGTGAGGCTAAGCCTGCTCCAAGATGGCCCACAAATATCTAACAATATCCATTTATATATCTTGATAGACTTAGTGCTGCCTAGTAAGACGAAATTAGAACTGACAAAGGGGATATTCTCTCTCCCTCTCCCTCTCCCTCTCCCTCTCCCTCTCCC
>NC_034595.1:40948375-40950966 GCF_900095145.1 Mus pahari | reverse complement strand
GTGTGCAAGTATGTCTCTGTCTCTTTTTCTTTCTCACACACAATATTTTTGTGTTATATTGTTTGTATGGAAAAGGCTTAACTTGCTTCCAATTCACATGAGACAATTGGTTTGTTCGGCTATTATATGTGCAACATAAAATGAATTAGCCTTCTAAGGAAGCTTTGATTTTATATGTGTCAGGGCCCATTTCAACTTTAAAACTTCCCTCTGGTACATGGTAACTTGTAATAGTTGCACAATAAATCATAAATATGTGTATTTCACCTCAGTTTTATCTCAGGGTGATTTATTTAAATAACAGTGATATGTTAAAACTGTTTTTTTTTAAATTAAAGAAATGTTAGCAAAGATCTGCTTGTCATTAATTCCTTCACTCACAGTTCTATGAGAATTGCATGACCATGATTCCAGTATCCACTTTGCCACTTACTGTCTCATTCTTGGTAACTGCCCAGGCTTCTTTAGCTTTGAACTCTTCACTGCCATGGGGATTTTGATACCAATGTGTAGTGATAGGGCTTTATGATCCTTTCACCTGTCACTGCAGGTGGCTGGACTGGCTTGATCTTGTGCAGACTGGCTTGATCTTGTGCTGTCCTTGCGCAGGCAGGCACAGCTGCTGTGAGTTTATGAGCATAACAACAACATCATCTCTAGGAGCCCTCCCCATCCTCTGGCTTTGATTCCAGCCCTCTCTTCACACTGTTCCCAGGATGATGCAAGGAGGAGGTTGGTATAGATGATCCATTAAGAGCTGAGCACTTCACAGTTACTCATTATCAGTTGGAGAAAAAAAATCTTTCATTAAAAAAATTTCTAATATGTGAATTGCTCTTGTTTTCATTATGGTTGGATTTTGTAAGCGATCCACTACTAAACAGTGGATCATGTGGGAAAGGGTCCAAAGGGGAAAGCCATGGACTATAATGCTTGCTAGAATGTGAAAAGCTCTGGGGACTCATAAGGTTTTTAAAACCTTAGAAACACACAGGATATCTCGAACCTCTGTCTATTTCTCTTTATCTTCATGAAACATATAAAATAGAACACCAAGTTTGAAAATTAAAGTGCTGGACAAGGTATTTACTTCTGATCTTACTGAACAGTTCTTTAAAAGTGGGACAGACTAATCAGGCAGAGCAAAGTAAGGCAGGGTGCATGTCAGTGGAAGGGAAGCAAGGCCAGGCAAAGCAGCTGCAGGAGTTGTTTTATTCTGCTTTCTGAATGTGAGACAGCAGGAGACAGAGCAACTGAGCAGAGATTCAGAATCAATTGAGGGTGACTTGTGGAAAAGTCTAGCACTTGACACATATGGATGTGTGTCAAGTAAGAGAGATTGATGAAACAGGCAGCATCAAGAAAAATACTCCTTTTTTTTTTCCTTTCTTAAAGGCAGGGTCTCACTATATAGTCCTGGCTGACCTGAAACTATGAAGAGGTTGACCTTGAATGCACAGAGATCCACCTGCATCAGCCTCCTAAGTGCTGGGAGACCCATCCCCCACTCCCATCCCTGTTAACACATGCAAGCAACAAGAATGCCTCCTGTCTCCAGATATCATGATAGCATCCGTAAAGATAGCCGGCTTTCATTTTAGGTGGGTCCTTGCAGTGTGTGTGTGGGGGGATAGTGGCCATAAGGAAAGATAATCTGTACTTTTTCTTTAATACACACACACACACACACACACAAACACAGGGCAGGGGGGTAGAAAAGGAAGGGTGCACACATAAATTTGTGTCTTAATTGGCCATCTGCTTAGTTTCTTGCTCTCATCCCATGACTGGACAAGGATTTAAAGAATGTGCCAGGTTTCCTTGGCTATGAACTTGTTTTTTCTTGTATCCAACATGCATATTGGCGTGGCCTTTTAACTAGTCATTCACTGGATGGGGAGTGGGGATACGATGGAATCCTTGATGTGTTTCCAAATGTTGCTGGTTTTTTAGCCTTAAAACCAACAGCCCAAAGACATTTGAAGGCCAAAGGCTTTGATGTGCTCCACACAGGATAGCACACTCCATTTGCCCAGCACCACGATTTAAGAGTCTTTCTCTCCTCTCACCCCTCTCTCTCTTTCTCTTTCTCTTTCTCTCTCTGTCTGTCCCTCTCTGCAGTGATTACAAAAGGTCAGCATGTTAGTTTTTTCACCGTTTTTGTTTGTTTTTGTTTTCTGGTTGAAAAAACAAAAGACAGAACAAGGATCTTGGAAATTTATCCATGACAAGGGACATTCTGTGCCTACAGAATATGTCTGCTCCATTATGAGGCCTGACTATACTTCCCACTGTACTCGATTATGCCAGTTGAAGGTGCCTGAGACTCATTGCCACATTCCTAATTTAGTTTACAAACACAAAACCCATGATTCCTCTAAACATGATTTCTAGAACTCTCTTTTCAAAATAGAAGCAGCTGACCATCACGGTTCTTTTCAAAGCACAAAGGATCACGTCTGCATTTTTCATTTTGAGCATGACTGCACTCTTAAGGGACGGGCCAATTTCTTTAGAATAAGAAATGGGTGAGTCACCAGTCAGAATGGCTAAGATTAAAAATTCAGGTGACAGCAGATGCTGGCGAGGTT
>NC_034595.1:40903415-40947670 GCF_900095145.1 Mus pahari | reverse complement strand
GCCATCATTGGGAAGAGAGGCCCCTTGGTCTTGCAAACTTTATATGACCCAGCACAGGGGAAGGCCAGGGCCAAGTAGTGGGAGTGGGTGCGTAGGGGAGCAGGGGTGGGGGTGGGGTATGGGGAACTTTCGGGATAGCATTTGAAATGTAAATAAAGAAAATAAATAAATAAATAAAATAAAATATATAATTAAAAATAGTTGAAAAAAAAAAAAGAAGAAGAAATGGGTGAGTCGTATTTAGGGCATCCCAATCATATTGGAAGAAATCCACAGGTTCCTTGTTTCTTTGTGTTTTTTTGTTTTGTTTTGTTTTGTTTATTTGCTATGTTTTGTTTTACGGGGACATTTGGGCTTACTATTTTCTCACACATACACTAAGAGATGGGCATAACATTTCCATGAGTTTAGATTGACCAATTTACATTTCTAGTTCTTAAGGAAAACATTTCTTGATGAAAAATACTTTGTCTAGATGAGTTTGGAGGATTTTTTTTTTTTTTTGATTCCTAATTATCAGACAAGGTATTGATTGGATATAAATTTAGCAAGTGGTGGTCTGGGGATGGATTTGATGGAGGGTGGAAGACAAAGGCAGGAGACACAAGGCTCCTAAACAGCCGGCCACAGAGCGTTGGAGAAGCCGATAAACACATGTGCCTTTTAGGGAAAGTAAGCTGGCAGAGTCACACTCTACACTGTTGGACTTCTCTGTCTCTAAAACCTGCAAAGAGACTCGTCAGGAGTCTGCGTCTAATCCTGAAGAACCTGAAGCAAAGCTGAAAACTGTCCAGAACAAACACCAAAGGCCATGCCCGCCCTCTAGGTGAATGTGTCGAACAAGCTTGTGATCCTGATAGAATTTTAAAAGACTCATCTAAAATCCTTACTGAGAGAAATCTTTTACCCCATTTGAGACCCTCATTAAAAAAAAAAAAAAAACAACAACAACAACAAAAAAAAACAATCCCAGGATTTTGAACAGATTATTTCTCTGGTTTTCCAGCTAGAGATATCAGGCAGCCAAAACCACAGGATAGGCAACCATTTCTCTCAGTTCTTGATCTCAGTGGGCAGCACTTGCCAGACACTGGTGTGTACTTTGAAGACCTAGCATCTTGAAAAGCCAGTCCTGACTCAGCAGTATTTCCAGCAAGCTCCCAGTGAGGCCAGTGGTGCACGCTTAGCGAGTGGGAAGTCTCTAACTGTGAATCCAATCCTACACATCTACTGCACAAAGCCCTTCCCAGCAGCCCCTCCCATGCTCTCCCATCTATATCCTTACCTCACTCAGTCATCACTCACTTAACCTAAAGCTAACAGACGGGGAAGCCATCACCAGGGTTTGGGTAAGAAGAATAACTGACTTTTTTTTCTTTAGAATGATCTTACGTTTATTACAGCTGAGTTTCAATGTTTCTCTGCTTTTTGTGGTACTTAACATTTGATGTCTCTGTAAGTTTTGAAGCAAATTATAAGTAATGAATATGGATGATTTGCATCCGAAGCCCGGAGCCAGGCTGAAGCTATTATGATATTGCTTTCAAGAGATGAACTCAGAGTTAGATCGTACCAAAACTTACACTGTCACAGCCCAGTTAGTAATTGATGTCAAGCCTGTGTAGACCTATTCTTAGCTTCCTCGTGTGTTTGCAGTTGAGAACGACTTCCTTCTCACTGTTAGTTACCCTTTGTGGATTCAAAACACTGATGATTCAAAGATGAGCAAGGCCTGGGATCAGAAAGATTTGTTTGTGAGGGGAAAGTCAGAGCCGTGTGCATGTTAGCCACTGTGTATGAGTAGCTGGGGTTACTCATTACATTTTCAATAAAAGAGAAGTCTCCTGACAGTTTCTAAAGTGGGAGCTGAATGAGCAAGGCTGAAAGATTCTGGAAACTGATACAGCATTTGATAAATTTTATGTGACTAAAGGCGATCCAAAGATGTCATTTCAATTTTTAAAAACATTACTATATTTATTTATCTACTTAGCCTGTGAAGGATATGTGTGTGTGTGTGCATGCGCACTCCTGTTTGTGTGTGTGTGTGTGTGTGTGTGTGTGTGTGTGTACATGCACATGTACAAGCTGTGGCATACAGGTGGAGGTCAAAGGACAACTGGCAGGAGTGGGTCATTCCTTCCATCATGTGGGCCTAGGGAACTAAAGTTGAATGACTAGGCAAGCTCCCTTTACAGAGCTGTCCAGACGGCCCGTTCTATGTATAATGGAATGGAACCAAATACCTTTTGAACACATTTCTATAAAAATCCATCTAAGAAACACATTTAAATATAATTCTTTTTCTTCCTCAGTTTATTTCAATAATTCATGTATTTCTTTAACTGTTCTCCTGTATGGAAATTAGGTGAGACAGAATGTTTAGTGAAAACAACACTAATTGTGTGAAGTGACATTCTAAACCTCAGCATGGAACAAAAGACATGGTGTCAGGTGACAGCCTTGGCTTGCTGCTATTTACCCATGCTACTCCACGTGAAGAGTGCGCTCTGTCTCCATTGGGGTTATTTGTTTCTCACTGCACACATAACCCAAAATGTATTCCTCCCACCCCTCCTTCTACACCTAATACTATCAAAAATAAAAGGCATGGGATTGGAGCTTTCAAAAAAATTAAAGCTAGAAGAAGATTCTTTTAAATATCTGAAAACTTTATGTTTCCTAAGGACAAATGAGGAACCACATTTGTTTTTTGAAAGCTTTCATGTTTTATTCATCACATATTTTTTTTTCATTTACTTTCATCTTATCTTTAACTCTAAGACATTTGAGAATACTTTCAGACATTCATCCACCACCGTCTAGTTTTAACAGATGGGAACACTCTGGGTAGATAGCTGTTATGTTGTCTGTTAGGGTTTTTTTTTTTCCATTAAAAAGAAATATTTCTTAAAATTCATATTTAAAGTCTAAGAAACTGGGAACCTTACCAACGGGTCGGGTGAACGGCCAACACTGAAACTGTTTCCTATGCTTCATTCACAAGCTCATCAGAACTTTAATAGGTGAGATGGGGGCCTCTTTTCTATGCTTTGTGTAGCACTTGGGTGTTCAAAGTATGATGGCATCTTCTGTATTTGTTTGGGGAACAAAGAGCTTGTCTGCCTGGTTCAAAGTCTGAAAGACAACTGTTTGTTTTTCTTTACATTGATGTTTATAATTTGAAATGTTTTATCTTTTTTTTTTGATTATTTGCTATTCAAAGTATCATGCTACATAATTTTAGATAAGCGATAAGTAGTCTTATCTGTAATATTAATTTAGACTTCTGCTTAAACCTTAAAGAAAAAAAGTCCCATAAATGAAGTGCCTGTAGTTGCTCATCTATTGGGTTTTTCTGTTGGAGTTTGAGTCTTTCCTGGCTGGGTTCATATAACACCGCCCCCCCCCCCGCCTCCCATTTTACCAAAAGAATTATGTTTAAGTGGCCACCTACACTTGACAACATCCTGATTCAATAAATAAAATTAGAGTAATATTTTTGCACTTCAAAGAATGCTTTTGGGTTTTCTATGGATAGACAAACACTTAGCTCTTTCTAGATTCTCATTTTAAGGCATGCTTCTCATGATTTGGAAGTATTTGATTTCCCCCCCTCTGCACTAAGACTATAAACTTTAAAGCTAACTTCCAAAACCTTCAGAATTACTTTAACAGTGACATGTTTAATTGCCGATTCTTATTTTTTTGATCAAGGTAGTCAGTGGATCAACCTAGAGAGTTTTCAGTTCTTCAAAATGGAGTTCATGAGTCAGAGCCATTTTCAGATGAAGTGTAATGGTTCCTACCATTGTGCATTCAACATTGTTAACCATTAATCGTCACGACCTTAACGCACACAACTTGGGTGTAGGAGAGAACATAAAAAACATTTTATGCACCTGCTTCATAAGGAAAAATTAAACCCGAGTTTCTCACATAAGTCTTGAGCTCATATATATGCATGTTAGTGTAATTTGTGTAATAAATCAACCCTATTTGGCTTGCCTTTTCTATAGTCGGCTAAGCAAATGAGTACCACCTCATTAAGGAACATCTGGTGAGTAATTTTCACCTGGTTTGAATAAGTGATTTTTACACTGAGATGTTATCACATCATTAATAAAACATCACCATGAATCTTATTCGTCTCCTTTCCTCACCCCACCTGTAGAATTTTTCTTGGTGGGTAATGGGACTTTTGCTAAAATGTAATTGCGTTTACTTGTACAAAGACAATTTCCACCCTCTTAAATCAGTGTAAAAGGCCTCATGCTGTGCTCGCAGACTATATAGAAAAAAATATGTTGCTGTGTATAATTCTGTTTTTACTTGAGAATTTCCAAGATGGGCAACCTAACCTCTACCTTTTAGGTAATTGAAACTTACATGGGAAGGATTGGGAAAGCGCATGTCTCTGCTTGTACGCGCTAGTATTAAACATGAATCTCATCGGACAATAAAAGTGACGTGCTTGGAGACGGCAGTGCACGGGAGCATTCATCCAAAGGCAAAGCCAATAGGCAGATTCAGAGCGCTCAGGCTGCTTAAGAGCAAGATCCAGAGCAGGTGGGTACCTGGAAAAAACATCCAGGAAGGCCTCAAGGAAGCCAAGACCCGGGATGCCAGGGATGAGAGAACTCCCCTCGGGCTTGAACGCCATTGGACCCCCGGGCCGCGCCACTCGCTAGCATCGCCGCCGGCCTGCTGGTCAGGAACGCCGGGGCTCGCGCAGGTTGCCACGCGGTGGCTGCCGCGCGGGCGGTGACTGTCGCGAACCTTGCCGAGTCGCGGCGCTCGGGAGCTGCGCCGGCTGCAGCCGGTGCTGGCCGGGCGGAGGTGCGGCCGGTCCCCTCGGGGCGGGGCCGGGGCGGGGCGTCGGGCCGCGCGGCAGGTGTGGGCGCGCGGAGGTGGCACAGCCCGCGGCGCCTTCGACCTGCGCACAACGCGGGACGCAGAGGCGCGCGCGGAGTGCGGGGAGGCCGCAGGTAAGCGGGCCCGGGCGCGCGACGAACCACCCGGGCTTGGTGAGGTCGCCGAGGCGGCTCGGCGGCGCGCGTGGGGAGCGGAGGCGCGGGCCCGCACAGCCACCCGCGCTCGGCCACACGCTCGGGCCGCGCGCGATCCTCGAGCGCGCAGAGAAGCGGAGCGCGGCGTGCGTGCTGGAGCGCTCTCCGCTGGGGAGTCCCCGCGTTGCCCACGCACCATTTCAAACTCCGGGTGCTTTGGAAACTTCCCGGGGGCTCCTCCGGTGGAGTGCACAGAAATGAGGCGTGCGGTGAGAACCCCACGGCCGAGGATTCGCTTGTTTTCAGTTCGTACTCGTATGGTGGAAAAAGGATGAAGGATGTTCGTCAGCTCCTGACCCTTCTCTCGGTGACCCTCCCTAGGAAGGCCCCGGCTCCTCGGCTGCTGCAGGGTTTCCTCAACCAGGCAGTGGCCGCGCAGTGGGCAGAGAAACGGGCTCAGGTGGCCTCCTAAAGAGCTAAGGGACAGAGACAGCTTTGTCCCTGTCTTAAAGGCAATAGGGCTCAAAACCTGCACCAAGGGTTGGAGCTGTGGCTCAAGTCAGCCACACTCCTGCCTGGGGACTGCTTCTGGAATCCGAATCCGGTCTTTCAGCTTCCTCATTGAAATCCTGGCACCTTTGAAGTGGAATTAGCGGGGGAAGTAGGCACGATTTTTTTTTTCTTTCTTTTTTTTTTTTTTTTTTTTTTTTTTTTTTTTTTTTTTTTGGTGCGGGAGTTTATTACCTGTGGATTAAAATGCTTGGTGAGCGGAAGTTTCGACAACGCTCAGTTTTATAATTTGTTTTGAGGAAGTTTTGGTTGACTTGATTTTTGTTTTAAGTGATTTAAAAGTGACGGTCGACTTTAGGTTTATTGAGTTTCATGTTTGGTTGGAGGGGAGCTAACTTTTTAAGTTGTTTTCCATTGTCATTCTGGTTATTTTTCAGTATCTCCAGAGGCAGTTCCTTAGGTACTTTATCTTGATTTTTATCATCAAAAGAAGGCTTAAAATAATATTGTGCGGTTGTCCCCCACCAAAGAAGTAATATAGTTAGCCTCCTTTCTCCTTTGTAACTTGTACAGGGCCTCTTGAAAACTAGGTTGGGTCCCCAAATAGGCACTTTTGATTCGTGTTTAATAGACTTTTTTTTTTTTTTTTTGGGATGTTGGGTGGGTCTTATGGAAACTTTTCCTTTACATCGTATTAGGTCTTTATTTTATACGTAGGTATTGCTTTCATGGTTGATGTGAGAGAAAGCAAGAAGCCTGAAAAGTACCTAGAAGGCTCTTGGTGACGTTTTATAATTTCTGAAGAGTACGTATTACTGACAAAATCCTTGACGGACAGTGTGGACTCGGCTTGTTTTAAATAGGTTATTACAGGAAGAAAGCTATGAGACATGTACTATTTGAATATCTTTATAAAAATGGAAGTGGAAAAAAATGGAGAACAAGAAAACTTTTTCAGTTTCATTTTCCCCTCATTTTGAAATCAATTTTCTTGATTTGCCCCATAACTGGAGCTATATTAAATACAGCTGTTAACTAGGGTAATTATAGAACATTAATTGATTTGTTTTAACAATAATTTTCTTCAGTGATAGGTTTTTGTTGAATGTGTTTTGCTGGGAATATTGACGCCTTGAGATTAGATATCATTAAATTTTCCATAATTGCCACGATTGCATTACTTGTGTCTAAGTATTTTTATCATCTGAACATTGTGGGGGCTCTTAAGTTTAAATGTAAAAAGGCAAAAAATTAACCTCTGATTACTAACATTTAAGGGATATAATACAGTATTAAAAGACAATATGGAATTTGGAGACATTTTAGGATAGATAATTCTCTAATCATAAACAAGAAAGGGCTAGTAATAATGCTTTAAAAACACCTTCTTGATATATTTAATGACTAGTTGCTTTAAAAGTAACCCCCAAATGTCTCAAAAGTTTTAATGAGTGATAAATTTTATTATCACATAGTTCTGCAGTGTAAGGGGAAAAAAAAGCTTTTGTTGAATCTAGAATAGATGGAGCTTAAGTAAAAGAAATGGTGAAATTTGATCTTTGAATTTTGAGCTACATTTTCACTGGGGGCTTTTAAACAATGACAGTAAATTGTATAGAAAGTAAAACAGTTATTTAATCTGTACATGTAAGTACCCTAATGTGCTTGCTTCATGTGCAGAGTCTCGGGCTGTCTTTCATTCCATGCTTTAAAAAAAAAAAACAAAACTTGGGAGGAGGTTTGCGATAGTGGGGGAAGCTTTATATTGCACATGGGTGTGGGGGAAATCAGGATTAAGGAGGTTAAAAGGTAAAGTGTAGGGTCAAGGTTTGCTTGTAGATTCTCTAGCATTTTCTACTTTTTGTGTAATCAATATTTTAAGCAATATACAGTTATTGCATGCATAACAGCAGAGGGGGAAAGTTCTCTTCCAAAAACCTTGAAATCCTGATTCTGGCTTTATCAAGTATGTTCTGTTTTGTATTTTCTAGCCCATCCTAGCTATTGAGCACTTGAAGCCAACTTGCAAATTACAGAGAATTCACTAGGTGGTTTCTATTGTAAGAGAAATACTCTTTTGAGACACCATTAATTTAATATCTCAAATAGCACTAACCTTTTGAGCAAAACAATAATAGTTCTAGTAATTTAAAAACTACACTTTTAGCAGGAAAAGTACAATGTACATGACTGCCAATGCTCATACTATGATATTCTTTGGTCCACTTCCATTTCATGCTTTGTGATGCCTCTGACACACCATTCTGATGCAAGAAACTGAGGCGGGGGAAGCGGGGGGGGGGGTGTGTTCAGAAAACAAGCAATGCGTGTTGATCCTCTTTCTACTCTATAAGCCTGAGTCTTCCTGACACAGATCCACAAGAAGTGTGAGTCTTAACCCCACACCCCTTTACTGAGTCTGAGAGAAGACAGTACAGACAAGAGTCAGCTCTGCCATCTGCAAAGTGGAAGCTTATGCTCCACAGCAATCCAGCCCATGGTCCAACTCTGCTTTACTTCCTTGCCAGGGGCATAACAACTGGAGTTAAAAGACTTATACCCAGATGGGGAAATTAGTGCCATTTGTGTATAGGCTGTAGCCTTATTGAAGCTACTTTCAAAGTAATTGGGAAGAAATCAAGACATAGTATGATTTAATTATAAGTCCTCTAGGGTGGGTAGTGGGTAGGAGTCTGTGGCTCAGAATATATTTAGACTTTTCACTTATTTTGAGTTGTTTACAGTTTGCATTGTAGTTCTTCGTGTGTGTGTGTGTGTGTGTGTGTGTGTGTGAGAGAGAGAGAGAGAGAGAGAGAGAGAGAGAGAGAGAGAGAGAGAGAGAGTGTTACTTATCCTTATACAACTTGGAAGATGGGAAAGGTATAAAGTAGTAAATTTTAGTTATTACGTTGGTTTAAGTTTTCTGCTGAGATAATTCTTGGATGTGTCTTCATTATGTTTTAATTTGATGACCTTTGGAAGTAATTCTGATCCTGAACAGGGATGGTGGTGTGGGAGAAACCTACGCTGTCTAAAAGCCAGTCTAACCTGATAATTGAAACCTTCCTTTAGTTATCTCTGACAATTTCAGGTAGACTTTGACCATGTTAATAAGCTGAATGTGTGTTGCATAACTTTAGAGAATTCAGCCCTGAAAGACATGCCCCAGAACTTGTGCGCTGAGTGATTTTTTTTTCTCACTGTTTTAAGTATAGCATGCAATGTGTGTAGTAGAGACCAATATTTCTATACATCTATGTTGAAAATTGTTTAGAATCTAGGGCTTTAATACAGGCAAAGGACTGATAGCCCAGAATCCAACTCATGAGAGCTACTACCTAACACAGTGTGAGATTGCTAAATTATAGTGTGCTATAGATATAGCCCTTTTCACAGAGTCACCATTGAGTCACCTGTGGAGATTGTTAACTGTTTCCTGACTTAAGCCCGGCCGTTTAGTGATCACTGAAACTCCAGTGATCAAATTCTTTTGTGAGTCTTCAATAACGACAGTGACTTTGCTTTGCACCTACAAAGCCCCATCACTGAAATAGAGCAAAACCAGATTAAAATGTGAGTGTCTGGACAGATGGAAGTCTGAGTCCTTCGGCTCTACAGGTGAGTGGAGCCTTTTAAATGAGGAGTAGCTTTAGACCAGAACTTTCATGTTTCTGCCGGTCATTCTATTGCCTGGTGAGTCCTGTCCTGTTGTTCTGTTCTGTGCCATAACTCAAAAGTGGCTGGCCTGCCTCTGCCTGCCTGCCTTCCTTTCCCTTTCTTTCCTTCCTTCTCTCTCTCTCTCTCTCTCTCTCTCTCTCTCTCTCTCTCTCTCTCAAATGGATAGAGTGTGGAATCTAATTAAACTTAAAAAATATTTTTTTTTAAAGTGAAGTCAGATTTCATCCTGACTTCAGTAACTCTGAAACACCTCTCGTACCCAATCCCCTCCAGTGGCACTAAAGCCCTCGGGGCTGCTGTTACTTTTGTCTTCGGAGATGGGATTAAGATGAGGTTTTATGTGCAAGCAAAGAAAAAGTTTGGATTTTATTTCAAAGTAACAGATAATTAGTTATACCTAGATTGATGTATGATGACTGGCTTCTATTTGCTTTTAGTAATTAAGCAGTTAGAGTTTTATAACACTTTAACACCTGGAGACAAATTTTTAGTTTTATATAAAAGGAAAATTTCACTAAGTCTTCTTGATCTTATTAAATATTAAGTCAAATTAGCTCAGAGATGCTTGCTTTTCGTGATTTATCACTTTCAACCACCAGTAGCTGAGAATATTTTGATGAAAAAGAGAAATAAATGAAAATAAAATGAGGAAAATATAAAGACCAGTCAGATTAATTTTTAAAGCACTAAATCTTTAATATGTTTTCCTGTTTGGGGTTTTCAAGTTCTGGTGAAATGCCCATGTATTTGAAGTAATGACAAAGAGGATGAATTTGAAAGCTCTACTTTCCTTTACGGTAAATGTATTTGATAATTTTTCAAAGCTGATGTCCAGAATTTTGTTTCATTTAACAATTGATCAAAACAATAAATAAAAATGGAAAAGTAAATCTCAGTTAAGGAACAAATTCATTTAAAGCCTGTCTTTGTTTTGAAGAATTCATTTTACCAATCACAAGTGTTCATAGTTTTTCTCTTTTTTTTTTTTCGAAATTTACTAAATTAGAAGCGGTAAGAGAACTGTGTATTGAGAAATAATTGGCGGGTTGACAGGCTTTAGCACTAATTAGCAAAGCTAAAAATAATGTGTGCTGGACATATTCAAATATAAAAACAGCTTGTCATTGTTATTCACTTGTAGTTCAGAACCCATCTCATTAACTAACACTCATACAGACCTGCCTTCTTGGGCCAGAGAATCAGTATTACCTAAAGCTTTTTGTCAAAATCAAATAAAATATGTGTCTCACCTGTCTTAGTTGCCAGAGCAGTACTGACTGCAGAGTTGCCTTCGTCTTCTGATCGTTTTCTATGCTTTGTGTGGACTATCGGAGACCTTCTCCACAGTTCTCGTGATTTAGCTGCCGTGATTGTTTTTATTTTACAGACTGGAAAACTGGCCTGGAAAGATTAAAGATTTCAGAAATCTCCTAAATGGTGCAGTCTGTGTGTTTCCTATCTCATCCCTGCTTTTAATTTGCTGTATGTCATGATATTTAAGCAGATTGTCATTTTTTTTTTAAGTTGGTTTGAGAGTCATTATATTGTAGTGTGTGTGTTCTTTCTTAAATTTTAGAATTGGTTCAAGCCCCATGTCCACATCCATAAAGGTGTAGGAGACAGACAGACTATTACTATAAGTAAAGTAATAGCTTAGGACCCAAATGTGAAGTGGTGGCTTAGGGAACCAAGTTTAGATGGATTCTAAATTGTCTCTGGTGGTCATTCCATGGAAAACACACAGAACAATTTTCTTCTGAGCCTGTCACTGCTGATGTTCTCAGTTCTGTCCCAGAACTCATAGGGTGGAAAAAGCCAACTGACTCCTGCAAGCTGTCCTTTGTCACATGTGTGTCATGGCACATGTGTGTTAACATACAAACACATACCCTGGCTTTCCAGGCTTAGCACAACTTGAATTTAAGCTTCTCATCTGTGTCTTCTTGACAAGTTAGTTTGTATTTTGTGGTAGGTAAAGGTCTTGTACAAACATAAAGACCCCCTTCAAAGCTAACATGTTGTTGTCTGAAAACCAGTGTGGGAGATGTGCTAAAACAGCAGAAACATCTGACCAAAGAGTAGACAGTTTGCAGGCTAAATAAAGCATTAATCACATTATGTAGAAGAGCTTTAATATGGAAGAATATTAAAAATATTCGTGTGGAGAGAGAGAGATCAAATTAAGTTCAAAGGTCAAAACAAAAATGTTTAAAAAATTAGAGAATTTAAATTAAAATATAAATGTAGAATATAAATTTCATAGTGTATAAATGACAGGTAGACAGCAAAAATATTAGAGCTTTAGGGTTTTTCATCTGAGTACCTCTTGGTATTCACTGGATTATAGTGAATTTATTCCAGGAAAGCAAAATCTCTGAGCTTGAGAGCTCGGTTTTAGGGAAAAAAACATCCCAAGGACAACCAAACCCTACACCAAAGAATATCATAAAGTGATTTGCAAATGGGAAGACATTGTATTTGCCTGTGGAAATTAGGGGGTACACAGAAACTTATAGCACTGAAATTAAACACCGGGACAAACAGTATCATCATCAGAAATGGAATTCCCAGAGTGCGAGCACGTAGCATTCTAGAAAATAACACTTAGATTATGCATGGTCATCTATGGGAATGAGCAGAGAAAGCAGTTCAGACTGCTCGTTAGCTACCAGGACTGCTCAGGCCACTTAAAGGATGCTGTGGCTGGAACGGCCTCACCATGTCCTCATAGCTGTCCTCCACACTGTCCCTCATAGCTTCCAGTCAGAGGCTAGGGACTGCACAGACATCAGACGCCAAACCCATGGGTTCCAGTCCCAGCTCGACCCTTAGCTTCTGTATGTGTAAACTTAGACAAAACTTAACACTCTACGCTGCCTTCCTCATCTCTTAAGTGAGATTAAACTAAACTGATGCCTTTCGCACAGAGACGATCAAAAGAGCTTATATATGCAGAAACTGTGTATATGCACAGTTTTGTTCTGTAGCAGAAGAGGAGTCTTTTGGAATTACTTCTGAGAAAGAAATTAGACCAGGGGATAGATGTGTGGTTTTGTTCTTTTCATTGTTCAGAGTTTTTGAACCCTTAGAAAGTCACCTGAATTCCAGGTTTCCTGCCTAGAGTCTAGATCTTGGGGGAATTTGGATAGAATTCATGGTGGCATGCGGTTGGTAAAGCTATAAAAATTATATTGGCTTTTACTAGTCTCTGATTGAAACTTAGAATTTTGTCATATTTACCACAACTGTGGTGACTTTACCGGAGGTGGGTTGGGTACTTGAATATCATATTACAGTTGTTCCTGATACTTGAAATGACTTATGTATTATATACCTTCAACATTATGGTAATCATGAGAACTGCTCTTAGACCTGTCTTTAATCTATCAATAAAGAATCACATATAGGGACTTGAGATAATTCAGTAAGTAGGTAGATAGTGTTTGCCTTTTAAGCATGAAGACCTGAGTTCAAATCCCAGAACTCACTTTTTTTTTTTAATTTTTTTTTTAAAGCCAGCCATGGCAGTATATGTTTGTAATCTTAGCACTTGGGAGGCAGAGGTAGAGGCAAGATGATCCAGAGTCCAAGGCCAGCATGAGCTGTATGGTGAGAACTTGTCTCGAAATGAAATTTAGGAAAAAAAAAATAAATGAAATCTCTTAGTATTGTAATATAATGAGAACAATGGCTTGTATGCTCTAAGGCATAGTGCTTCATTCTGTAGTCCAGGAAAGGACCGTTTCTGTCTGTCCAAGGTGCAGGTCAAACTGTGCCAGCCAGCTCAGAGGGTGAGGGCCCTAGTGAATGGCAACTGGCACACACAGTCTTGGGTAAATACCTTCTGGGCCTAGACAGGGATCATCAGAGGCTTATCTGGAAACACACACAAAAGGCAGATGTTTGCATTTTACTTTTAAATTTCATATACTTGCCATAGTGCATTTCACCCATAAAAGGGACGGTGACTGAAACTGCTCTGCCCCCAGGGACCTCTGCTCAGCCCTGAAGCACAGTGCTGACTGAACCTTTAACACAGTGTGTATCCATCCTCAGCTGCTCTAGGTCTTAGATCTTGGTCCTGGGCCATACTCTCTGCTGACTTAGCATCTTACAAGAAATAATTGAGAAGCTTGTGCTGCAGTACCTCTTGAGGCCACTGTCGCATCGAAAGTCTTCTGGTTCTACTTTATGTTTTACAGACATGGGATTCATCTGCAAAGCACAGCAGATAATCTGATTATTTAATGTCTACATCATGTTAATCTCAAATGCTGGATATTTGAGGTTCCTCAATAACAGATATTTAGAGGAATCTTGGGAGTTGGCATCGTTCTTCTAGAGGAATCGGGAGTTGGCATTGTTCTTCAGTTCGTTTGATCGTGGTGGCCTTACCATTGAGAAAGCATGGGTTTAAGTGGAACAACCGCAAGCACCATATAGCAAGAGGACATGGGTTCAAATTGTCAGTATCAGCATAAAGAGCCTGGCATGGCCATGAGTATCTGTAACTCCAGGATTGTAGATAAGAGGATCTGGGTAGAATTCTCTCCAGCCCGGTTAGTCTAAAGGCTGACTTCATGTTTAATGGGAGATGATGTCTCCAAAAAAAAAAAAGTTTAGAACAATAGAGGAAGCCACCCAACATACTTCTTTGCCCTGTGCATTTGTGGTCATGGACACATGCATCTGCACACACATGTGCAACCACACACACACACACACACACACACACACANAGAGAGAGAGAGAGAGAGAGAGAGAGAGAGAGAGAGAGAGAGAGAGAGAGAGAGAAATTTAAATCTGGAAGGATCCAGATTCTCTTTGTGGTTAATGATTATCGAGTCCAGGGAAGGTAGGATATTTTCCAAGGTTCCTGGAAGGGTAAATGGTAGACCCGAGAGTCTATAAATGGGTAATCTTGCCTTTCTAACACAGTAGCCTCTTTTTTTGGAGTATTTTCTACAAAGTTATAAGTAGGACCCACTGGTCACATCCCTTGTAAAAACTGGACCAGTGTATTTTGCTTATTAAAGATTTTAAATAAAGCTCGCCATTTAGAACCACTTGCCGAGGACCTGAAGTCAGTTCCTAGCACCCACATGGGAGCTTACAACCATCTTTCCCTCCAGTCTCCAGGCATCTGATGTTGTCTTCTGGCCTTTGTGGATACCAGGCACTCATGTGATGTGCAGGCAGACAGTTGAATGCATCTCTGTTCATTATTTACAAGAAGGGTGTTCTAAATGCTTCACATAAAGCAGACCAGGGCTCACAGCAACCATCTATCCAGGCAGGCCCTCTTACTGTCTCTGTTTTACAGATGGGAGGACTCTGCAGCACAGGCTCTCTGCCTTGGTACCCCTCACAGCTTGGCTGTAAATGGTTGTAAGAGGGAGATGGGCCCATCCACTGAACAGTGTTTAGCACCATTAGCTGTCCTCTTAGCTGTACCAACCAGAAATAGCCTCAGCTGTAGCCAGACGGCTCTTGAATTGCTCCTGGTTGAGATTTACTGCTGTGAAGTTGTAACAGGGATGCGCGTTCTTGAAAGACCCTCTTAGTGACTTTACGGTGACTCATGGTCCTGACTGGACAAATTACACACTGCAGGCCCTGTGTCTACATATCAGAATGTGCTTGTGTGGGGGTGGGTATGAGTTAAACCTGACCCACATTACTCTATTTTGTAGCATTTCCTCATCTTGCTTCTAGTGAGAGCCAAAGGCCACAGTTTTTGATCTGCTTTTAACTTCTTTTAATTGCCCCCAATTCATGTAGTGTTTCTTTTAATATTTCCCCTTGGATTTGACCCATCATACACAGACAGTCTTACTTTCCTCTGTGTAACAGAAAACCAAACATATCTCAATTGCTTCACGGTAAGAATTTATGTCTCAGCCAAGACAAACAGCTGCCAAGAAAAACATACCCAGTAATGAATAACTCACAAAGGTTTGGTAAAGAATAAGGAAAGTTATATGATGAAGTATATTACTAAGGTATTGGGTTTTGTTTATTCAGTGCGATAACCTGTTAAATTCACATAAGTCAAATGAGTTTGAGGTTTTTGGTCATTGTTTCTTTGTAATTTTATATTTTAGTTTCAAGAGCAGGTGGTGAGTATTGGGGGGAGAGGGGCATTGAAATTGATTGATTTAAATTCTAGTCCTGCCAAACATGCTAACCATAAGATACGTGTTTTGTTTGTTTGTTTGTTTTGTTTTGTTTTGTTTTTCTCTAAAGGTTTGATTCCCCACCAGTAAAATGAGGTAATGGTATGAAATTGGTCACGTTGTTGAAGAGTTGAAACGGGAGATTGGGCATCAGTATCCAGCTTACGTTCCAGCCTGTAAGTTTCCCATCTTCTTTTTTTGAACCAGCTTATCTGTTAACTTTATCTTCGTGCTCTTTAGCTTTAAGCCAGTTATTCTAGAGAGAAACATATCCTACGAAGTAGCTTTGTGCAGATAACTGGTGCAAGGCATTGCCTGGAGAACAGGGTGGGGACATTGAGTGATCAAGATTGTTGGACATTGAAAGATTTCTATTTAATGATAGCATGGTGGCATAAGGGCCACAGAGGGTCTCTGGAGCCAAAGCCTGCCCTGTTCTTCCATTTTTAGCCAATATTTGAATGCCTGCCATGTATTGGATGCTGTGCAAACCCTGGAGATACAAAGATGGCAAACAGAAGTTAGCTTTTCTACCCCTGGTCCCTGACTCCTTAGTAATTAGTTAGTCATGTGATGTCTTCATACCGACTCCTTCCAAGTGATATGCACTGCTGGGAATGGTAGTGTGGCTGGACTCAGAAGGAGTGTTGGGAAGTATAAATGCTGTCTGCCCTGGGAAAGGGATGAAGGGGGTGACAGCACAGGATTTGATAGTTCTGTGTTATCAGCATGGGGGTCTGACCCACTGGGATATCACGAAGTCAGCTTTGTGGGTCTAATTTAAGCTGTATGTTGTGTAAGAAATGAAAGAAGCGGGGATAGGGAAATGTTAAAGCGAGTTGCTCATAGTGACTGCTTGCTTTGCAAAACATCGTTTTAGTCTTACACACATTTGGTACAGGTCACAATGTAGAATCTCTTTCTTACAGTGATTCCCATGAAAAATGTAATCACTCCTTTCTTCCCCTACCCTTTTGTTTTTTGTTTGTTTGTTTTGGAATTGCATACATACTTATCTTGGTTTTTTTGTTTGTTTATTTGGTTGGTTGTTGTTTTTTGTTTGTTTGTTTTGTTTTGTTTTTATCCCCTTTGGTGTTTTTATGACTTTTGTCTTTTTTTTTTTTTTTTCTCCTGAAGCTGAGAACCAAACCGAGGGCCTTATGCTTGCTAGGCAAATGCTCTACCACTGAGCTAAATCCTCAAGCACATTTACTAGTTTAAGTCCTGTTAGTAGAGAGGCTGACCAGCTTGTTTATCTTGACAGCCTTCCTTCAGCACTTCAAGTGTGCTTTCATGAGCACCTTTGTGTAGAGAATGTGTAATTCAGTAAGTTCTTTGAGGAGGCAAACAGTCATGCCTTTAGACACCTAGGCACCAGAGTGATGGTTTCTGATTTACAGCCACAAGGCCTGATTGTCTTGTCACAAGAATGTTTTGAAACATGGTCAGAAGCAAGCACAGAAGGAAGATGCAGTGCCATATATCATGTGCTGGGAACATGACCACTGTCTAGGATTAGAAGCTGCAAACACCATTTCACTCTTTGACCTCATTGTTGGTTCTGTTTTATTCCACAAGTGTTGAGAGGAGTGAAGTCCTGCACTGAGGATAAGAAAGGTGCTCACAGAAGGGGGAGTGCCTGGAAACCTTAAAGAATGAAGGGGCTCAGAAACTAGATAAGAAAAACCCCCTTTGTTTCTACCCTGAAACAGAACTGGGCTTGAAATTGGTTCTGCTTTTCTCAGCTCTGTGGCTGTAGGTGGAACACTGGACTCTTGGACCCTTAATTATCTTATATATGAAAGGTCCTGGCAACACATTTCACAGGGTGATTTCCTAGGTAAGATAAGCAGCAAGTTTGTATGGAATGTGTCCATTGTGTCATAAATGGCCAGAAAGTAATTGTCCCTGAACTCTAACCTTGTTAGAGAGAAGCCATTGCCTTGCTTCTCTGTTGCTGTGATAAAACGCCATCACCAAGGCAGCTTATAAAAGAAAGCATTTAATGGTGCTTACAGTTTCAGAGGGTTAGAGTCCACGATGGCGGAGGAACATGGTGGCAGAAAGCTCACATTTCATCCATGAGCAGGGGCTGGAGAGCACCCTGGGAATGGTGTCCTTGTGTGTTTTGAAATCTCAAAATGTGCCCCAGTGACACACCTCTAAGGCCAACCTCCTAATCCTTTCCAAACAGTTCCACAAACTGGGGACTGAGTATTTAAATGTATAAACTTCAGAGTGGCATTCTCATTCAACCCACCACAGAGGGATTTGCATTTTCCAAGACAGTTTCTGTAGGAACACACGTGGAAACGTAATGGACAAGAGGAAAGTTTAGAAAGTTAGCTTCAGTTGCGTACGTGTTTAGTTTCCAGACTGTGTGCTTGTGGCTATTGGCTTTGTCTTGGTTTGGGGAACAAAGGGAAAGAGATTCACCTAGGGCATCCTTCTACATCTGCATACTGCTCTTTCCAGTTTGTACCATAGCCCCACCCACAGCGGTCTATCTTGGGTACACTTAGTGTAGATTTAGCCTTTCATGTACATTAGGGGTATTTATGGAGACTAGCTTTTACTTCTCTGAATTAAGTAAAGGGATTCCACTATCCAGTCTGCTCAAATAACTGTGGATGGATGTTCTGAGCCTTTAGTCTCCATCTCCCCACATTAGTGGCTGTAAAGTCTCATTGTTTCCTAGCATTGCTTAAAGCAGGACTTCATTTTCAGGAAATAATCTACCAGTGAGGCACAGCAATTTGCATGTGAGCACAAAACAGCGTTGCCTTTGTCCAAGAAGGTACCTGTTCTGGCGTGCACTTTATTAAACCTCAGAGAAGTGTACCTCAAAGAATGAGCCTCTTAACAAAAAAAAAAAAAAAAATCTATTTGTGTTAGAGGTAAGGATCAAACCAGAGCTGACTACACTTGCCCCAATCAAATATGTATCCTTCCACCTCAGTAGCTAAGCTTGTGTCATCCCTCTGTCCCTGAGTGTTGTATGTTTTCTGCACTGCTCTTTGGAGATTGACATTAACATGTACAGCCATTCATAGCGGCACTAGACTTTTTGTCTGATACATTTCTGCATGGTCAGTTACAAGTCTAAAGCACAGGGTACTTAAGAAAGGCCTGGAGCTGCAGTTCTCATATTGCCCCTCAGTGTTCTAGGAGCGTGCTGTGGAGGGTGACAAAAGGTGTTGGGGATCCACGGATATGGGAACAGCTATTTTGATGTTTTCCCAGAAATTGAAATTCTTTAATCCATTAGTTTCCAACTTGGAATGCTTTAAATAATTAAAATTTCTGAACGGATACTTTGCTGTTCATGAGCTACTGACTTTTAGAAGCTGATATTTAATACATATATGAAATTTGACGTATTTTTCGGCAAAATATTGCAATTCTGAGCCCTTAGGGAGTAATTTTTTCCTTTGATGCTTTATTCCTCCAGCCAGCTCTGGCTGCTTTTGTGCTGTTAATATTTTATCTCTCAGATTGTTAAGTACATTGAGAAATTCACTGGGTCTCTGAACAGTTATTGTAACTTTAGGGAATACTAACACAAGGAAAGTAGGTAAATAACATAAAAGTCAAAATTGTTTTTAAAATATCTAATTAAAATTATGAAATGTCTTAAAGCAGTTGACCGTTATTTAAGATATTTAAGATATGTCAAAGAAAAGAATTTTCTTTAAATATTTTGGATTATCTCATGCATGAGTACTGTATTGGCATCATTTCCACCCCTCTCTCCCCACTCCAACTCCCCCTGTGTTCTCTCCCATCCCCTCTCAGATTCATGGCCTCTTCTATAGTTACTATTGTTGCATATGCATACACGACCTGCTGCGAGTGCTCAGTGGCTCATGCCACACGAGTTTAGGGCTGAGCATTTGGGATTGGAGAACCTAAGTCTATTTCCGAGCTCCTCCCTGGAGAAGATCTCCTCTCCCTCTCTGCTGCCACTGGGTCTTCATCTAAAAGCAGTGCCCTGTGAAATTTCCACTGTCCATGTTGGGATGTCAGCTGGTATTGTTTGTGTGCAGGCAGCAAGATTGTCAAGAGTGCATGGGTGTGTAGCATCCCTGTCATGTCTAAAAGACACTGTCTAGAAACAAGCATCCTGGTCCTCTGGTTCTTACAATCTTGATACATCTTCAGAGCTAGGGATTTTATTTAATTCAATGTCTGTCTGCCAATAGGCTCGCATACATATTGAGACTGTCATGGGTGTAGTCAACTGAATATCATTTCCCACAAATGCCAAGACTTTAAGTGATTTTCTAGAGCAGGCTTAATTTATTTCTGTTCATGACTCCTTTTCACCCAAGAAAAATGTGCACATATATAAAGNATATATATATATATATATATATATATATAGGCTGATAATAAATTACAGAGAAACTTATTTTAAAACCAAATAATTTTGTCACTTAGTATATACACAGTAAAATTTCATACTAATGAAATGAGTATGTTTATTTACCTTTACATAAGGAAATCTTGGCTGGATAGTTAATACTGCAAAGAGAAGCACACTAAGTACTTTTCAGAATTGATCTATATTTCTATTTTATAATTGTTAGCGGAAATGCCCCTTCATATACATACAGAGTTCATGTAAAGCAGATGTTTGTTTAGGGCCATTTCCGAACTATTTGGAATGGTGTCATAATTTAGAAATAACCATGTAGTGACTTGATACATTACCTAAATGTGTGAATAATTTAAACAAACTTACTCTCTAGAAGGTCACTCAACCCAAAGGCTTAAACATAAGCAGAAGTCCTGGAAAGTGAATGGCTGCCTTCCCTTGGCAGGATTTTAATTTTCATGCAGGAAATTGGTATATTTTACTAGAAATGGTGACTCTGGGCTCAGATGTAGTTTTCACTATTGGATCCTCTGGCAATTTTTCTTTTGAAATATCATCTTTTAAAAGTCTGTTAAAATGTGAAAAATCCAGGTGGGGTGGCTCATGCCTATAATTCACTTGCTGAGACAAGAGGATTACTATTAAGTTCAAAGCCAGCCTAGGCTCTAGAGTGAGTTCCTGACAAGCCTGTAGAGTAAGACCTGTCTCCTACAGACATTTAAAATGACTTTGTAATTGATCAACTTCCACTGTCGGTCTGACCATGGTTCTTCATGATCTGCCCTGTCCAGAAGATGGAATGTGTAGAGAGTGCCGCTCTGTGTGAGGGGAGCAGGATGGGGTCGGGGTCAGGTAGTCCACACCTCTGATTTCCAGCTTTGGGAAGCATGGACCTTAGATCTGAAGTAAGACTTGAAACCATTCCTGGTCAGCTTCCATTTTGTTAATTTGTGATGCAATATCTCCTTCATGCTCAGAACAATGTATCAATATGTGCTCAGAACAGTATAGATCTATATGTGCTCAGTACAGTATAGATCGATATGTGCTCAGGGCCCTACAGGTGTGGAGCAGAAAGTACACTGTCTGAAGTACAGTTGGTTGTCTTTGGTCTTTGGATCAACCTTATTTTTACCTTGAAGGAAAACACAAGTTTAATTATCTTGTATTTACAGTTCCTGATGACTTTGAGGTGATTTTGAACCATGGATGCAAAAACAAAGAACAACATAAAAGATTTTAGAATAGTAGCTCCCGTGATTTTATTTTTACCTTAAAAACTAGATCTGAGGATATAGCTTAGCGGTAGAGAGCCTACCCAGCATGCACAAGACCTTGTCTTCAGTGCCCAACCCAGAAAAAATAAGAAGTAATTATTCTATACACTTATATTTTATCTTCAAAGTGCTTGCTGAATATTAATTAACTTTTTGAAACTTTAAAGGAACTCCAGCCAGCTTGGCCTTTTTGTAGTGAATATCTCACTGAAGGCAGGCGGGGTAAAATTGAGCTATAATTGAGCCAAAATATGACTATTAAAATATCCTTATTAATAAGATGCCTGGGCTTCAAAGAGGAACAATCTAAGTGGGGTAAAGTAATGTGCTTCTAAGAAAATAATTTACTTCATGCTGCAGAAAACTGACTAGTTTGGCTTGGCCACATAAAATCCTTTAGTGGTAAGCAAAATAGACAGGGTTTAATTTAATTTCTCACTATGGAGACTGTGCTGCGATCCTTGGCCTGATATCTTCATTAAGTATTTCTAGATTTGGGACCATTGTTTTTCCATGCTTAGCCTGAGAAATAGCAAAAAGTAATAATAGTAAGATCAGAGTTAATCCATCTTAATGACTGGCCTAACATATTAGCATTGAAACATGTTTTTTAAAACAAAATTATAGTTATATATTACAAGTTTAGAATAGCTTGCCATTTTAAAAATAATTTCTGTGGCAAACTTCTAAAATTTGGTTTCACTGGCGGTTTTACTTTTCAGGCAGTTGTTCTAATGTGGCACATTGTTTCTTTATGGCTGTCCTTGCTGCTAATAACCCTCTTTTGCACCATGAACTGATAGCAAAAGTGAGTTAATATTCAACACTGTGGCAGTGTGGAAGGAGGTAAATACCAATTATATAAGTAATTCTCAGTTCTATGTGAACTGCTACAATATAATAAAAAGAAAGATATTGCAAATATATGTAGGCATAATCTGTAGTAGACAAATGAACTACCCACAAGAGTATAATTCCAAGAGTGCTGACATGATCCTTTCTGATGGAGCCTTCATAATCTGGTCTCAGCTAAAAGCAAACATTAGTTCATGCCTTGTCACATGGTGTATTTTCCATAAATGATGTTCCCTGCTGTCAAAGTCAAGATCTTTGTAGGTGACATTTTCAGATTACAGATAGCAGAGCCTATTCTTTTTAGTTTCTGCCTGATTTATACCTGAGCAGTTGGTATGTGGTGATTCTTCATTCTTCCCTAGAGAAGTACCATCTTGTCTTTTCTAGGATTTGGTTGGTTGGTTGGTTGGTGTTGATAAAGGGCCTCCTGTATCTCAGGCTGGCGTTAAACTAACTCACTGCATAGTAAGAATGACCTTGAACTTCTGATCCTCCTGCTCTCATATGTTTTAAAAATGTTTTGGTTAACATTAATTGTACATATTAATATGGTTCCATGGATTTTTTTCATTCATAAATAGTCAGTGTCCTTGTGTGTGCCCACCTTTCCCTCCCAACCTTTGGAGTCACTCTTCTGCATTCAGTCTTTGCTTACTCAACATAGGCATCTCTCCTGTGAAGCCTTCTGTGACCCCCTTCTAGTCAAAAGACTTCTGTTTTCCCCTTGTCATTTTTCATCATAGATGTTTCTACTTTTGCTTGTATTAAAGTATTGTACTCGTTTTCTCTGCTCACCATCTGTGAATATGCTTGACCTGGGGAGTGGTACTAATAGGAGGTGTGGCCTTGTTGGAGTAGGTGTGGCCTTGTTGGAGGAAGTGTGTCACTGTGGGAGTGGGCTTTGAGACCCTCCTAGGTGCCTAGAAGACAGACAGGTCAAGCTTCTTCCAGCCACCTTCAGATCAAGATGTAGAACTCTCAGCATCAACTGCACCATACCTGCCTGGACACTGCCATGCTCGCCTGCCTTGGTGATAATAGACTGAACCCCTGAACCTGTAAGCCAGCTCTAATTAAATGTTGTCCTTTATAAAAGTCGCTTTGATCATAGTGTCTCTTCACAGCAATGGAAACCCTAACTAAGACACCATCTCTATGTAGTTGTTAACTATCCATGTTGAACTGCATGGGGCTCATCTGTGCCCTGGAATATAAAAGTTAAGCATTGGGTTTTTATTGAGATGAAATGAAGTATAAATAAGTACCACAATTACTAAGAGTTTCTAACATCCAGTTTATAATATAGCACTTTTAAAAATTCTATCCCATTTTTTAAAAGTAATAGCTTAGTTTTGCTCTTTAGAGTTCTGTTTAATGGAAAAATTCTGAAAAATTGAGAACACATTTAATAGAAGTTTTATCTTCATCAGAGTTTTGCTTTCCATAGTTTCAGTTAGTCATAGACCACCATGGCCTGAAAGTATTAAATGGAAAATTCCAGAAGCAAAGAATTAGTGAGTTTAAAATAAGCTATATGATGCCACATTCCTATAAATATTCAGTATTGTTATTGTTAATCTTTCATTGTGCCTAATTTATTATTTAAAGCCTTATCATATATGTAGAAATAGCAGAAGGTATTGGAGCCTTGGAATGCATTCTCCACTTACTGCTATATGTTTTTAAAGATAAAAACTAAAACCAGGTATTACTCGACTATAAGTTTACTGGTGATATAATTTTCCTGTTGTGTTTATTCTGCTCTGGCTAATTATGCTGTGTGGACATCATTATATACCAGTTTAACACTCAACTGGTTCAGAAGCACTGTTAGATATGGAAATACTACCATACTGATTGGAAAGTGGTCCCCACTGCAGCCCTTCTGTTCGCCCTCCTCTGCTCTGGACTGCTTAGCACCCAGCAGTGGCTGGGGAGCTGGCTCCTGGCACAAGGGAGCAGGCCCTCTTGGTGTGATCCATTCTGTTTTGTTGTGATAGTGACTTATCTCTCTAAAATAATGGCACCACTGAAACTGGGTTTCTTAGAAGACAGTAGTGAAACATACTATTTCACTGCAAAATATGTTCACTACAAACAGAAATATATTTTTTGACCAAGAAATATGTCAAGATCCTGTTAGGAAATAGCAACTTGGGATATTTTATGGGGGTGTTAATGAAGGAGTGATTTTAAAAGGAAACAGTATGGGGAGCCCATGGGCCTGTTTGGAAAGAAAATGGTTACACCTTAAGCATAAGTTCAGTGGTTGCTAGACCCTATATGGACAAAGGCCCTTCTGAGAAGCTGATTGGCTAGCAGTTGACAGCTGTAGTCAACCATTGTACCCCCTAGGGAATTAGCCCAGGGACTGGGCACTCCAGCTTTTCTCCCTGTAGTCTTTTACCAAAGAGTCTCCTGGCTGGGCCAAACTGTAAATCAGAAAATTGCCTCTATAGGTTTTGTTTTGTTTTGTTTGTTAGTTAAGATAGCCTCCACAGTAGAGTGTTAATTTGGCAGAGTAAGCCTAGAAGAACATTGGTACACATTTAGCTTTTTTGTTTGTTTGTTTTCTTAATTCCACAATGAGAATTTGTATCTAGGAAAGAACTTTGGAGCCTCAAATGTAGGCTATAATCAGGATATGAGTTGATTATATTCACTTGACAGGTAACCTGAATTGATGTGCAGGGGTGGGAGGGAAAAGCCACAGGGGCATCAAGTACCTGAGAGCTTAGGCGAGATGGAAAAACCACTGCGGATGTGGGGGCATCTTGAATAAACAGCTCTCTCTCGGCCACAGAGGTCAGCAGTGACAGGAGTGGGTGTGTAACCACAGAGAGCAAGCATCGCCCTGATTATCATCAGGTCTTTCTCCATAGGACCTGTGGGCAACTCATATTCGTGAATATTCCAAAATCACCTCAGTGGAGGCCTTGAAGACTGTCTCAGAGATACAACTCAAGCAGTTTATAGACACTGAGTCCTGTCATGAAATTTCATAAAGAAACCCAACATAGCACACAAAAATAAAACTTCTGCATTCGGGGCGGTGCCCCTTCTTTTCTGATGTGTAGCCTGGACACATAGATGATGTGATGAGATCATGCCTGGGTATATAGTCTCATGATTATAGACTCTGTCTTCCATGTCTGTAAGTGGAGCCTTCTCCCAGTACTTCCCAGGTTATGGAGGCTTCTTCTCATGTTTTCTCTATACTTATTTTATTGGCTAGTTGATAAGGAATTGGTGGTGATCTAATCACCCAGCTATCTGAGAGCCTAATACTTGTGATTATCTACTGCAATACACATTGCAGAACTTCTGTAAATGTATTGGTGCTCTCTGCAGTCTGAGCTGCTCTGCTCACTCTGCTGTGTGTGTACCGAGTTCAGTAGGCTTTCAAGAGGTAAGAGATTCTAGTGGGTAACAAGGGCTGGGAATTTCTGATCTGGTGGGGACCTAGTAAGAGCAGGAGTTCCCAGAAACAGCAAGTTAGCTTGAGTCCAACCCCAGGCAGCACAGGTGTATTTTCAGCTCTACCAGACTGTAAAATCTAGGGAGAATGAAAGCACACTATTTATCTTGAAGGACTCTGCTCTTGTGCTATGGAAATCGGGTAAGCTGCTTATGGTTATGTTTTTAAGATACTTTGCAAATTAGAAATAAATTCAGTAATAAAACTCTAGTGAGACTTGTGTGCGTAGGTGATTGGATGTACAGAGTTATGTTTCCCATGATTCACCCACTGATGTCTTATGTGTGCACTTAAGTGATTACTCTGTTCTGGATACACAAAAAGAGATATTCATAATATTTATGTTTATTGAAGAGAATAAGTATTTCAACCACAAGTAATCATATATTTAATGTTTCCAAAGTGACTAAGCTGAATTATTCTAAATTAGGCAGGAAATTTTAATAACATTTCTATGTGTAATTTCAAGAGAATGATATGTCTAAAAGTGCCTGTCTCTCCCATATATTAAGCATCTTTTGATGTATTATATAAAGACACTTGTATAGCTTGTCTAAATGAGTAAACTGCAAGTCATATATCTTTTGTTTACTGTTTCTCTTTTCCACCATTACAAAACCTGTGTGTTGCTAATTCTAGACTAAGCGTCTCAATGGACTGAAAAAGGGCTTTATCCCAAGTGTTCTCACCACAGTGGACTCTCGTTCTTTGCTACAGTATCAGTACCCTTGTAATAAATGCCTTGCAGTATAGTGTAGCTGGGACAGTGTGTCTTCCTGAATTTCTTTCTTTTTCTTTCTTATTTTTTAGTAGATATTTTCTTTATTTACATTTCAAATGTTATCCCCTTTCCTGGTTTCCCCTCCAAAAACCCTCCTATCCCATTCCCCCTCCACCCCTGCCCACCCCCACTCACCGACCCACCCACTCCCTCTTCCCTGACCTGGCGTTCCCCTACACTGGGGCATTGAGGCCTTCACCAAAGGGCTCTCCTCCCATTGATGTCCAACATTTCCTGAATCTTAAATGTAAACCCAAATTTAACTAATACACCCTTCATCCTTCCTGCCAAAAACTCCAGTTGCAGCTATACAAGTGAAAATGAGTGTAAATTAATTTTAAAATGTTCTTCCCATATTTCTGCCTTAAAGAAGGTAATGTACTTATGAAATATATTAGTGGCCATTGTCAGGAAGTCAAACTGCTTTGGTTCCATGCTGCCCTTCCAGAGGAAACATTCTCTAGAAGGACATCACAATCAAGATGTAATGCTTTAGAAAGAAAGTCATGTTCAATATAAACAAATCAACAACAGCAACAAAAACACTGAGAGTACATTAATGGCTTTTTAAACAAAACTACGATCAAATTTGTAGTAATAAACCTGGTTCTGCAAATGTGTCTAAGGCAGAGGTTTCCTTGCCATCTGCAGGGACAGGCACTTCTTCCTGAGGCTAGAACATTTTTAGATGCCAGTAGAGAGATGTGCATAGTCGGCTGCTGATGCCATTTCCAGTATTGCCACCATGACTTGCAGGGCCATCCCTGCCAGGTCCTCTTTCTGGCATACCTGTTCTCTGACCTTGAGCTCATGACCTTGGTTCTCCAGGATTTCTTTTGGTTTCCTTGTTTCTCTTTTGCATTTGTGTTTGTGGGTATTTACTGTGATCTGTGTCTTTCCAGAGGACTTTGGTGGGAACATTAGAAATGCACACACATGCTGAGACTCCAGCTTCTTCCCTCGAGTGCATTCCTTGATGGGATTTGATGTTTTCAGAGTTTAGCTCAGTACGAGACCTCAGAGATACATATATCGAAGGGGAGTGTAAGGATTCTGTGCAGAGGGGAGTGATAGTCTTATTACCCATTTGCTTTTTGACACAGGATCCTGCAGTGCATGTGCATCAGTGTGGGCTTGGATTGAAAGCAATTCTCCTGCCTCAGCCTCCCAAGAGCATAAGTTACCACATGCAGCTCTGTTCAGTTTTATGAAGGGAATAACATGGAGAGGTGCTCCTTAACCTTGTCGGGCCTTAGGAGACTTGGAAATAATCAAGCTATGATGCAGTGCCTGCATAGTGTAGAAAGCAAGGGGAACCGCTGTGGTTACAAACACTTCCGTCCTCTCCTGTGGAGTGTCAGATGGGACTGCTACAAGCCGTAGATCACCCATAGCTGGTGAACCTGGACTTTCCTTCCAGAAGCCTCCTTTGTGTGGCCAGGCTGCATTCCACCTAGAAACCCTGTCTAGAATCAGCTCCTCTGAAAGCTTTTGGAGTCTTCAGATCTGAATACTGCCCTGTCATTGATGGGCGTTCACAGCATTAGATTTCAGTAGACCAAAAAACAAAAGCCTATGTGAACAAAAAAATGGTGATTGTGCCCAAGTTGTTGGTATGTCTTCACCGGTGACACCAAAATGCCCTGCAGGGTGAAACTGCTGAAAACATCTGGGTGTACATAGTGTTCTTTAGTCTCATGGGAAGGAATTGGTTGTGGCTGCCATGGCATTGGTCTGTTTGGACCACCAGTTAGAAAAAATGGCAGTCTCGGTTCTGATGAGACAGGCAGCTTTCCTGGCTTGCAGGTGATCATTTTTCCTGCTGTGTTGTCTGCATAGACTTTTCTTTACTTCCTTTCAAGGCAGGGGTGGGGGATGGGGGTGGTATAGCAAACTCTCTGGTGCATCTCTTCTTATGAGGTCACAGATCTTGTTGGATCAGGTTATCACCCTTTATGACCTTCCTTAACCTTAATTACTTTAATTACCTTAGGGCCCCATTTTCAAATGCAGCTTCGTTAGGAAGGATTCCAGTTTGAAGGGCATGAGGAGCACAAGCCCACAGTTATCACTAACTTGTTAAGATTTATCCAAAAGGGTAGAAAGCATAACAGGCTGTGTGTTCCATTGTAATGAAGACCTTTCATATGCCAGATGTTGTTGAAAGCTTGTGTATATACATCATTGTGTTTATTATAATATATGAGTTATTATAATATCTCATCTGAGTCTCTCTGTGACCATAGAAGGTAGGTATCATTTGTCTCTGGTAAGTACAAGGCTTAGATAAATTAGGTGATTTACTAATTAGGAAATTACCAGCACACTTCCAGGCTAAAATGAGAGTATAGTCTTGTCATGTGAGCTGTGTCATACAGATTACAATATATTCAACATAACAGTCTTAACATCACAGGTCAACCAAAATAAGTCCTCCAGCTCGCTCAAGGCCAGGGTGACAAGTGCAGAGTCATGTGAACAGGCTCTAGAATCCATCTTAATGTCATCTTTGCTTTTGCTCGTTGTAAGTTGGTGCCAGCACGATCCAGCCTGTGTTGTGTGTAGGACTCAGCTTTACTCCAGCTCCCTCTTGGGAACTCACTGTGACCAGATGCCCAAGCCTTACAGTGCTTCACATGTAACACATATGTCTGACAGGCGTGACACTGATGAAATCAGTGACTTCCTTGAGGTCACTAAACCCTCTCAACACCACTGCAATCACTTACAGACAGGGCTAATTCCTATTACTGCCATGGTTTAAAGATTATGTAGGGAAAATAGCCATACGGTATACTTTAAAAAGCTAATTGCTTCTCCTTCCCTCTTTCCCACTGGGTTTCTATGGATTTAGACAAATAGAAAATGGCTTCAGTTTGGCCTTCTTTACTGGAGAGCCTATTAAAGTATCTTCCACATTTTCTACTAGCTAAAACCTAATTTTGTATAGAATATACTTAAACATTAAGATTGTAGAGACTTAAGTTTATTGTCATTTATTGTTTGTCCTGAATTCTTATAATGTTATATTTCTTCTTTCTCTCCTTTAAAGGAAAAGAACTCAAGAATGGGTAGAAGGGTGTAACGCTGATAAATGAGGCTCCCTGAGAGGAGACAAACCTGATAACCTGTGTGTGCTATGAGACAGACAGTGGGTGGGGATGAGGGAAGAGCATGGGATGGGGTCCTTCAGCAGTCAAGACAGGGCAAACAGGGAATAAACTTGTTTGGGACAGTTCTTTTCTGTATTAGTAGTTATAGCAGTTATACAGATATTCACTTGAACCTCATAACACTTCCTAAATTAAAGCATTTCTGTCTTCAGTAGTTTTCTTCCATAGAAAGAATTCTATAAATCTAAAATTATATAAATGATGGACGTGTCTGTACATACGGTCCTACTGAAAAGGCACTTGAGAAACCTAAGTGATATTATTTCATTTTCTTTTCTATATATCATCCTTAAAAAAAAAAAAAAACTCTTAAAAAATCTCACATTGTAAGTTTTTTCCCTAAAATTCATATGGCTGAGTTCTTTAGTACAATTTGAAGTATGTGTTTTTGTTTTTATGAGTTACTTTTTATCTGCTCTGTGTGTGTGTGTGTGTGTGTGTGTGTGTGTGTGTGTGTGTGTGTGTGTGTGTACATACGCCTTTTTGAAGCCCACCAGATGCAAGGCAAACACACATCTGGCTTCTATCAGTGAGGGAGTAGCTTTAAGCACATCCTGTGAAATTGTCTGTTCCCAAAAGTAATCCCAACACATTCAGTAAATGTTATTTTCCCCCCACAGTTATGTTCTTGATTGGACCACAAATTTTTCCATAATGCTGTACTTAAAATATAGTACATTCTGCTCTTCATCCATAATCATCTGCAACTCCCCATACCAGCTTTCTTAGGACAAATCTTTTAAACATGGCACGTGAAATGAACTATATTTCAGTGCTAGAAAGAGTCACTGTGTACGGCTCTGCCTGGTTTGTAGTCTCTGTGGTTGAGGCTGGTTTCCTTCCTTATCTCTGCATTGGAAGCACAGCAGTGTAGCTAGCTCTCTCCTGCTCCCGTGTGTCCAGGACATGTTAGCATTGCTTCTAGAATGGCCTCAAGTCATTGTTTACAAAGGACATCAGACTGCTAGTTTCAAAGTAAAAGTTAGTTTGGATTTTATTTGGATATTCATACTAATAAAGAGACCCAAAAGAAAAAATCCTTTTAGGATATGAAAATTATAAATGAGCCATGTACCTCAGTGGGTTTTACTGCTAACAGCTCTTATGATTCAACTTTAACTGCTAAGGGCTTATAATCAGGGATCCACAATCCATTTTTTTTTATAATCCATTTTTTGTCTTGTTTTATTTTCTAGTTGTAACGTAATTATGATAAGCCTTGAAGTTTATGTCACGAGGGGGATATATTACCAGCAGTCACTTGGAATCCTTGATTCACTAAGTATCATAGAAATATTAAAATGAAAAAAAAAAAACTCCACAATGTGTAACAATGTTAGCAACTTTCTTTATAGGTAGTGTAATGGTAAGAGTGACTTGTCAACAGACAAGGGTGTACCATCATCTGGGCGATAGGCGATAGGAATGCCTGTGGGGATTATCTTGTTTCCGTTAACTGATGTGAGAACATTCCCTGCACATAAAGAGGAGAGTTGAGAAACTCTGTATATTCTCTGCAGTCTTCTGATAATGGACACAGAGTGAGCAGCTGCATCAGCAAGGACACCCACCCCATCCCCCACCACACTGCCTCGACTCCCTGCCCCGGTGAACTGCCCTTTGAACTGCAAGCTAAAGGAAACGCTGTCTCCCTTCAACTGTGTGAGGTTATTCTATCACAGCAGCAGAAAAGAAACTGAGACAGGATACAGAGCTATCTACTTCTGGACATTTGAACTATAAATTGAGGCATTTAAAGTTGGGAAACAGGAAGTAGGAGGGAGATATGAATTACTGTATTACCCCATCTTTCCCCTAAATGAGCCTCATCAAATAGCCAGTAAGTTCTCAGATAATTATTGTCTCTGGTAATTACTGTCTCTGGTAAATCAAATAATCACCCACAGTCATGCTTCTGTGTAACATGAATCTGACATTTTTATGTTAGACAGTGAATCTGAAAAAGTCACAACGTGTTATTAATTGTGTAGCATGTGCCTTCTAAAGCGATGTAACCTGTATTTGCACCTTAATCATAAACATAACAAGTTAGGAAAATGAAAAAAAGAAGAGCTTTTTTTTTTTTTTGAGAAACTACTCCATGAAATCTTCATATTATGCTGTATTTTGTTACCTAATCTATTCATTTGATATTCATATTTGAACCATGGCTGTTCTGGTCGAACCAAGAACTATTAAATATATTTACAATAATGGGTATCATCTCTTAAGTATTCTTACATCAATTAGTATCTTTACACTCTTTTACCTGACTCCAGGCAAGAAAGTGAGGGGCTTGTGCAATAGCTCCTTCATAACCTAGCTGACCAGGAAAATGTACTGCACGTAGTTCACGTATTCCACTGTGTGACTGTACTTGTAGTGCTCAACTTTTAAACAGTTCATGTTAGCTACATCCAAGTGAGTAAACGCTTCACCTCTTAGCTCTGTTGCACACTTACTTACTGCTTGTAAGTAATATTTTTATAGAAACCTAGTAAAGTAGGAAACAAAAGTAATATATAATTCTAGTTATTGTAAAATAATAAAATCATCTAAAATAGTCACTTCGGTACCCTTCAAGAAAAATGTTATAAGCATAATCTTGTTATGTATACTTTGCACAGAAATTATCATATATAATGTCATTAATCTTCTATAAGGACCAGGAAAGAATATAACAATATCATAATTCATTTAGGTAGTGTCTGTAATATTGATGGACATTCATAATCTTTCTAGTCTTTAACAATTAAGACTACGGTTGTAGTGAATGTCTTTGAATGTAGAACTTTTTAGTTGTATTTGTGAAAAAATATTCCACTCTGAAAATTCTTGTCTTGAAGAGATTTATGTTTCCACACACCGTGAGGTGGCAGCTTAATATTATTAAGGGCCATCTAAATGGCCAAGATTAGCCAAGCAGAGCATTATGCTATACGCAATACTGTACTGAGGCCACTGCAGTCCTATGGGCTGTGAAAATGGCTGTATTCATCATTGTTAGTTTATGACTTAATTTTACTTCAGAACCTCCTTGTCATTTCACAAGCAGCAAATATTCTGAGATTCATGTTATTCAAGAAATATTTAAAACAGGGACCAACCACAACCCCCTGTGCATAACTACCTTCAAAATTGGACACTCTAAGGATGACTGCATTGTTACATTAGGAAACAGCTTGTGTTTCAACTAATGGCTGTGTTTTTCTTCCTCAGGTGGAAGGAGAGATTGTGGAAAAGCAAAACAATGAAGAGGCCTGGTATTGCTCCTGTAACTTGGAACTGGAGAGGAGGCAAGATGCTGGCATAGCTGTTGAACTGAGAACCTGCTATGCCAACATATTGCCATCTTTCCTGTCTGACAGCAGCTTGGCCACCTCTGTGCCGTTCCTCCTTGTCTTGCTACAAGCAATCTGTGATATGTAGGGCTCTGCGACTTGATCTGTCTCATCCTGACTTCTCTCCAGTCCTGTACTGAATCACTCACTCTGATCTAGCCACACTGGGGCTTTTGGGGCTGTTCTTGGATGCACCAGGAACATTCCTGCCTCTCCTGCCTTGTTTCATCGTTTGGGCATCAGTGGAGAACTCTCTCACCATGGCCCCGTCTATAAAACCTTACATGTGGCTAGCCACCGTTCACCTCATGACCCTGCTCTGACTTTTCAGAAACACCGGGCACTACCCGTCCATGTTGGTTTGCTTGGTTACTGCTTTACTTCCTGTACCAGATTATAAGTCCTTTAAGGGACACCAGTCTTCATTTCTTATTCACCATATCCCTAGACCCTGACATTTGTAAGTCCTCGAGTCATGTCTTTGAAACTCTACCCTGAACTTATTGTGCAACAGAAGTGTCAAATAATTAGATTTTATCATGTCATGAATGGCTATGATGAAACATTGGTTTATAAGTAACAAAGAATAAACAAATCCTACTGATTTCTAAGCCTGCAAACCCAACATCTTAAAGGAGCCACAATAAAGTTACCATCGGGTCTACAACTCAGAGAAGACAAAATATTGTATTGAAAAGACATTATATTCAAAATAAAAGTTACTTTCCAGTTTCAGCATGGGTGTCACTTCTGTGTTCTTAGTTAAACCATAATTTTCTCTGTTGCAAGATCATACTGACCTCACAGGATCCTTGAGGTAAGTTAGTGAGATTAGTCTTAATCATGTCTAAATGCTTTTATCTAGAAAATTTATGATGTGCTCATACTGGTAAAAATGCCATGAGTTTTAATTATTTTACTGCCCAGAAGTCTTTTCTTTACTTAGAAGCAGGTGATCTTAAGTGGACATTCTAGACCTATAGAGCATGTAGCATTCTACATGAAGACACAGAAATGTTGAGACCAGTTAATTATCATGGGTCTCAAATGTGTCTTCCGGTTCCTTCCCACTCCTACCTTTCTTATTTCTGGAGTTACTTGTTGTCTACCAACCTGTGGCTTTTATGCATCCACTACATCATTATCAAAAGAATGCTTGAATGTCTGATATTCACATTTTAAAGCTTTAAAATTTTAGTAAGAAGTTTTGCTCTTAATATACTAAATTTTATATTGGTGCTTTTTCACAGAAGAAAATAACTGTCACTCTTTTTGGTAGGATAATGTAACTACTGCATCCAGAATAAACTCATTATGCCTTGTTCATGCCTCTGAGAGTATACTGAACAAAGCCCTAAATGTCACAGGTGGGCAGCACAAAGCTGTGTCAATTCGGCCTACATTGTGTGTGTGTGTGTGTGTGTGTGTGTGTGTGTGTATTCTGTTTATACAAGGGTAATTAACATTTATAAGGCAATATGATAATTAAATGACTTCAAAATATTAGGTACTTTTTCTGATCTTAGGTATGTATATATTTGATTCAGTTAGGACCAGGTGAATTTGTCACCTTTGTTCTTTCATTTCTAGAAATAAAGATATAGAACTCAATAGCCAGCATCGCTTGGAGGTCATTATAAATGTCACACTGTCCATGAAGACTTTGAGGAACCCACTTAACATCTGAGACCTGACAGCCATGTTGTTTTGTTCCTTCATTATTTTACTGAGGGAAAAATGTTGAGGAATCAGCAGACTAGAACTTACAACGTACTATAAGAACTGCGATTTTTAAAAATATATTTCCACCTATACTTAGTTTTTAAAAGTTGTTGGACCTTGAGGGGAATTTTACCTTTTCCAGAGTTGTGACTGCATCGGTTGTAGAGATATCCTCTGCC
Source organism: Mus pahari (assembly GCF_900095145.1). Taxonomy (NCBI): domain Eukaryota; kingdom Metazoa; phylum Chordata; class Mammalia; order Rodentia; family Muridae; genus Mus; species Mus pahari. Next base: position 40,913,113 of record NC_034595.1, on the reverse strand, counting down.
CGCTCCACCTCAGTGCAGCTGATAAGCTGGGTTCCAAGTGGAAATGAACTTGAAGTATAGATAAGCCCTCCTCATCTGAAATGGTTTAACTGTTAAGCACCTGCACTCAACTTGTTATGCCAAGTGAAGGCATGGAGTGGGGCTTAGCACAGAGAACATCAAAGAGATGCTAACAAGTCTTTACCAGGAGCTTTTACATGTCCTAGATTTTTGAGTGACCCTTCAGTTCCAGTCACTGGGAGAATTTGTTTTAAAATGCAGATTCCCAAACCATCCCCTAGAGATCTGGATTTAATAGGTGTTCACTGAGACCTAAGAATCTCCATTTCTGATGAGCACCCTGTTGATTTGGGTTCTATTTGAGAAGATGCCATACTTTGCAGACATTCATCTTAGGTCCTAAGTCAGAGGGCAAGTATTTAAAAAGGTAGTTTTTCAGTATGAAAGTTGGCCACAACCATGAGAAGAGTCTGCTTTCCCGCTGTGTCTTTGCTTGCAAAAACTGGAACGGTGTTTTCTGATCATGTTTTATCCTCTGAAGTCACTTATATAAACAGCCCATATATCTGTGCTCAGGAGCAGTACACCCCGGATGGCCACAGTGCTTCTACAGTTTTTAACTTCCATGATCTTTTCTCCAGGGGCTCATATTACAACTCCTGAGTTGTTTTGTTTTCTTTACTGATTGACATAATGTTGACCCAAATCTTTAACCTCTAAATAGTCACTCTTCTGAAGGTTTACTGTCAAAATGTAAATGATACATGAACTCCCTGAGGCAACAGACAAGGTCTATTTATGCAGAAGGGGAATTTCCAAGATTTATAGGACTCTTTAACAGTTGTAAATCTTTCTTTAACCCCAGGGTGCATATCTTAATTGATCTATTTCTCCTTAAGTTTATGTTTTTGCAGATATTTTTATAAATTAGGACAGTCTTTCATTTGGAAGCAGTGTTGTGTAATAGAAAGAACTTAAGATTGATATGCAGAAAGATTGATGCAGGCCCCAGCCCCGTCCTTTTCTTGTACTAGTCAGGATTTGGGGCAGATCGTTTAATTGACTCCCTTAGTTGTACAGCATGTAATGGCAGGAAAGCTTATGTGAAATATTATAAAGAAAGGGGGTAAAAGGAAAATAACAGCTGTAAAAACAAACTACATAAGAAGATGGACGATAATATATATAAAGAGACTAGTTATAGGTTTTAATAGGAATTAATTTCATTTTTTTTTCAAAGCCATCAAAATGTCTCAGAACATAAGGGCCTCTGCTGTTAAGCATAACAACCTGTGTTTGATCTCCAGGTCTCTCAAGGTGGAGGCATAGGACCATTTTTTTTCTCTGACCTCCATATTCTTACTGAGATATAAATGCAACATGCATACTTGTGTGCACACAGGCACATACACATATAGATATTATGTTTTTCAACATCTTGAATTGGACAGTAGTACAACTCAATTGTACTACTATCCAATAAGAAAAAAAAATGAGTTCTGAGTTAAAGGCATATAACTTGTTCTCATCCAATATAGAGTACTTCTTCTCTACTTATCTTTGTCTCAAGGAAAATTTCTGCTTCCCGTATGCTGCTGAAAAACCATATTAGGGGATCAGATGCAACTCAGTAATAGTTTATCAGGGGTTCAGTCCCCAGCAGTGCAAGTAAATAAAAACAACAGACAAAACTGTAAGTGGAGTATGGCCATGTATGCTTAAAAGGCCAGTACTCAAGAGGGAGAGACAGGAGGATCATAATTTGAAAGTCTCTATGGGCTACATGAAAGCCACAAAGCCACATTCGGAGTGTAGCTCAGTGACAGGGCACTTCCCTAATGTTCAAGGCCATGAATCCAATCCCTGGCTGTAAAACAAATAGAAATCAAGAGTACCTCTATAATGACTTGTGACTCACAGTCACTTTCTGTCTCGTTGACTTGTGCGGTCCAAATTGAACAAGGTGTAAAATAGAGTGCTGTGAAGTGTCAAACTATAGCTAGAAACAAGATCTAAGTAGATATTTATTTTATACTGTTTATAAATCCCTTCAACTCTTATTTTCCACACCTACAAAACTTTGTTTTGGCAGTAGTTGAGATTTTAATAAAATCACTCGATTTTAATCCTGTTTAGAGGACATCCTAGTTGCCTACTTTGGGTGTGTAACAGGAAGGTAAGGAAGGACTCATTGGTATGGGAGACTTATTTGTAGCCATACTCTTGAAGGGCACAGTAGACATAGCAGGCAAGATTGGGAACATCCACCCCACCAGTGCATCTCCTAAAGAAGCTCCAAAGCACAGGAGAACCACTGGCCTGCTTTTGGTTTCCAGTGATATGTGGACAGTGTTTTCATTCCTGTTAAACTACCAGATATACTTCATAACAGAAAAATACACAACAGAGTTTCCTTTTAAAATGCAACTTAATTAAGTTAAACAAAATGTTAAGAAACATATGGTCAGTAAATATGACAGACACTAGGAAAATATTGCTCAAACTTTGGGAAACTAAAGTTTTAAGGAAAATCATGTGGGGAAACCCCTGGGGAAAGCCTCCTGAAGAGCAAACTAAAATTTTACCTAAAGTTTCTCCAGTGCATGATTCATTTTGAGATATGAGGAGTGTTTGTGCATGAAGCAATTTTTAAAGTGAGGATTAGTGTACTTTGCCTAAAAAATTATGCATACACTCATCCACCCCCTCAACACACACAGAGTTTTTGTGTTACTATTAAGGGTTAATACCACTTGGCATACCGTAAGGAACGTGTCCCAGCCAAAGCATTGTTGGTAAGTGGTAAGCAGGTTCAGTTAGAAGCTGACTAGTCAGTCTAAGAGTTTGAGTAGTTCTCTCGGTGTTCGCACTCTCTTGGAGATAAGATGATCTTCACTGTCCAAGTAGCATTTCACATCGATGGAGGTGCATGATCTGCAATATGCAACAAAAGCAGAAACCCTTTCTGTGTAATCTAGTAAGCTTGCAACATCTTAGTTTACATTCAAAAAAGAGATAAAGCAACGAAAGACAAACCAGTAGGAGCATTTGCTGTGTGGTGCCTGCGTGCCTGCCATGAGACCCGTGATTTAGAAAGGTATCCTTGAAGACTGTTAGTCCAAACTTCAACAAGAAGTCTAGAAATACCTACAGGGAGAAGAATCAAGTATGCATGAGGAAATGAAAAAGGGAAAATGGAGTGCCTGAAAAATGAGCCGTGCTTTGCATTGATGGTTTGCAGACTTTGAAATGTCCTGCCTGATTGCTTAACTTTGCAGAAAAATGAGTGACTTGATTTGCTGATTCCAGATTAATTTCATATATTGGACTTCAGAGACTTAGCATGAAAACCTTTAATTTCATTTGTTCCTGGGCTGGGAGGCAGGAATAGTTGTAGACATCCAACTTGGGTATACTGAAAAGAAAGATTATGTTGAGAAATGTTAAAAAAAAAAAAAAAAAAAAAGCAGTATAGTGATAAAGTACAATAGATCAGTAGATACAGTCTCAAGCTTAAGAGAAGAAATTCCCACTTTAAAATGTTCAGTTTTTACATGGATATTTTCTAAACATTTCTCTAAACACATTCTAAATAGTCACGTTCTTAAAATTGTTTTCAACCATGTATTTTTGCATATATAATTATCTCAATACTTGAACTAAAAGTGAAGGTTCTATCAGTATTCTCACCTTGGGCTGAGGAGATGTCTCAGTTGGTAAACTTCCTGCTGTTCAAGCTAGAGGATCTGACTTTACACACACACACACACACACACACACACACACACACACACACACACACACACACACACACATACAACATAACCTGCCTGGAATCCCAGCATTGAAGAAGCAGAAATTGGAAGGTCACCAGGGACTTCCAGGGTATTGATATATGAACTCTAGGTTGAGTGAGACCCTGTCACACAAAGTAAGGTGGAGAACAAGAGACTGAGGAAGACTCCAGGCTAATTGCCTCCATGTATACCTGTGCCCAAATGAACACAAGGAAAATTCTTACCTGACTTTCTCTATTAGATAGAATCTTTCAGTCAGTCATTCAAAAGTCCTTAATCCATTCTCATAAAACAGATATATTGCACCTTCCCACTACTTTCAGTCAAAGAAAACAGAAAAATGGGCTACATGAGGAGTTCAAGTGGCATAGTGTATGGAAATAAAGAAAATACAATCCAAGAAAGAGGAATTTGTGTTAGTTAAGGTTGAAATTAGAGGGATGGAGTATCATTGTAAGGCAGGAGGCATGTGTGAGATCCCCAAAGTTGCAGATTTCAGTACATCAGGAACAGAAATGTCTAGAATGTTCATTGTAGTGAGGGGAAGAACAGATCATATACATTATACAAGCAGGAACCACACAGGTCTTCTAAGCCTGATTAACGAGCACAGCTTTTAGGAATGTGATGATTGCCGAGGTATCTAAAGTCATTGTCATATAAAATGAGGAGGTTTATAATTTGTTACTGTTTTACTTTTTTTTTTTTTTTTTTTTGGTATTTTGAGATGGTTTCTCCGTATAGCCCTGTCTGTCCTGGAACTCACTCTGTAGACCAGGCTGGCCTCGAACTCAGAAATCTGCCTGCCTCTGCCTCCCGAGTGCAGGGATTAAAGGTGTGCGCCACCACGCCCGGCTTACTGTTTTACTTTGATTTTAAGACACGGTCTCACTCTAGCCCTGGTTGGCCTGGAATTTTCAATGTAGATCAAGCTGTCTTTAAACTCACAGGTCTTCCCATGTCTGCCTCCCAAGTTCTTGGATTAATGGCCTGTACCACCATGCCTTGTGAAGTTTTTGACTTGAATATTCAGATTCTCTCCATAGGCTCATTCACTTTTTCCCTCTTGCATATCCTGGAATGTGAACTCTTCTTGAAGCTGGTCCTCCTCTCTGCTGCGGGGCCATTCTTCACTTAAAGACCAGGAGGAGACAGACACTGTAGTTAGAGGTCTTCTCCTGGCCTCTTCTTTCCCTTCTCTTCAGGGATGTTTAAAATTATCCCCCCCCCTTTTTTTGCATCTTGATTTCTCAGTCTTCCTTAATATCTGCATCATACTTTTAGCTCTTGCATACACTAAACACATCTTTCTAGCCCAGACTTCTATTTTATTACTGTTTTGCATTTCCAATTGCCTTCTTTGTTCTTGCACGAGCTATGCAGATGGTACCACTAGCTCAACTTGTAGAAAATCAGAAACTCCCTTCACTCAAATGAAATCTTGATGAAACTGCTTCATTACTACTATGTCTTGAGAACCAAACGTCACCTGCTTTCTATCTCACCTATCCCCAACTGCCTATTTCCATCTAGTAGGTGCCACAGCCCATAAGTTCCATCTTTACAGTCTCTCTTGTATACACTTGCTGATTCCCGTTCTTGCTGACATTGCCTACATTCATATCTGGCTTCCAATTACACACTACAAGATCTTCCAGTTCTTCCAACTTCTAGTCCACTGCACACACTCAACCCAAATCTACTTCATACCCCTGGTAAAAGTGTTCTCCTAAAGCATTTTATTTCCTAGTTCTCCTAAAGTATTTGATAGTCTTAATACATTGTTGATTTAACATGATCAAAATACTCCACAGGTTTGAACAAAAGCACGTGTTGGTTAAATTTGCCTTTTTTCACTGCTGTAACCGAATTCCTGACAAACAGCTTAAGAATGGAAGCTTCTTTTGGCTTACAGTTTAAGCAGATATGATCAATGTTAATAGGGAAGAACATGGATTCAAGATGTGAAGTGACTGGATGCAGGAGTATCATGTAGCATCTGCAGCTAGAAAGGAGAGAGGGAGATGAATGCAGGTGCCCAGATCTTTCTCCTTTTTGTTCAGTCCCATGAAATGGTGCTGCCACATCCAGGTGGGTCTTCCTTAGCTAAATCGTTCTACCAATAGCTTCATAGCAACGCCACAGGTACATTTTCATGATGATTATGAATCTCATTGGATTGACTGAAGATTAACAACTTGACACAACCTAGGGTCATCTGGGAAGAGGTAACTTCAGCTGAGAGAACACTTCCATCATATTGGACAATAGGCAGGTCTGTGAGGTATATTCCTGACTAATGATAGTTGTAAGCAGGATCAGCCCACTGTGGACAGTGGCAGCCCTGAGTTGTATTAATAGCCATATTTAACTGAGCCAGCCAAAAAGGATAAGCCAGTAAGCAATGTTCCTCTATGTTCTCTGCTTCAGTTCCTACTTTCAAGTTCCTGCTTGAGTTTCTGCCATGATTTCCTCTTCAGATGGACTATAAGCTATAAGCTGAAATAAACCCTTTCCTCCCCAAGTTGCTTTTGGTCATGGTTTTTAGTCACAAAGATAGAAAGACACCATCATAACTCCACCTTTTATCAGATAAAACAGTTTAAATCATACCTTTCCATCCCTTGTCCATAAAGCTTCAATTTTACCTCATAGTACAAAATTCACTTAGTCCATCTCTGAAATTCCTCAAAGTGTTGGAAGTTCTAATGTTGTTTAAAATCCCTAGGCTCGTAAAGAACACAATACTCAGTTAGCTGTATGCCCATATATAATCAAAAATAAGTTATCTCTTTCCAATATACAATGACATTGACTAAGCATTCTCATTCCCAAAGAGAGTAACAGGAGCAAGTAAGGAAATATTGGACCTTCAATAATAGGGTCTTACAATTGAGGCCTGATGGACAGCTAAGAGCAATGGCAATTGTCTGCATTGTTCTGGGCCCTCTGGAGTCATCCTGACTAATCACACATAGGGGAGTCTCCTGTGCCTTTCAATCAGGTTTTCATTTAATCATCCATATCTTTGGGGGAACAACATTTTTCACCTATGCGAGATAGCTCTTTTTGAATTCTTTTTATTTAATTATAATTTAATAAGCTCACAAAGCATTAAATTTTCATAAGGCATTTTTTCATACATCCTTAGTTTTTATTACATCTACACACTCAAAATTTCTTCTCCTTTTCCTCCTACACCATCCCTGCTTAAACTTACTAATATTTCATATTACACATCTTCTACTCTTCTTCCCACTATTTAAGGCCTCTTCTCCTTGCCCTTCATTTACACCATGTTCCTGCTTCTTGACCTCTACAGGCATTCCAAGTTAAGCATACAGAACTAAACTTTGAAGCTAGGATTCTTGCATGAAAGAGGATCTACTTGAACTACATATTTTTCTTGTCTTTATCTTCTACTTGTTTTCTTTCACTGTGGACTTGGATAAGAGCATTGATGGACTGGACTCCATGAGTTATTAAAAAAAAAAAAAGAAACAGGATAACAGGTGGGTTGGTACAGGTTAGTGGTGGATCTGTAGTTACGAGAAAGAACGGGGGTAAAGTCAATCAAAATGCATTGTGTGAAATTCTCAATTAATGGAGATACTGTGTTTCAAACTTTGGAAGAAGTATAAAAATGAGCAAGTATTGGTAACCAGGATACAGACTGCATGTTATCCTGTCTTAAAATTTTCTAAGTCATAATAATTAGTCCATTACTTTTGAATTTAATCCTACTTGGGTTCTCAGGATACAGACAGAAAGCAGATTTCATGCAGAATATAGAACAAATGGCCTCTAGCCCAGTTCCCAAATGAGTTATTGTTCTCCCTACCTCATGAGCTGTCCCTCCGCTGTTTGTGTTTCTCTCAGCATCCTACTCTTCCAAAATCCCACAATAGCCCACTGTAATGGTTTGTATATTCTTGGACCAGGGAGTGGCACCATCTGGAGGTGTGGGCTGGTTGGAATAGGTGTGGCCTGGTTGGAGTGGGTGTGGGCTTAAGACTCTCACCCCAGTTGCCTGGAAGTCAGTCTTCCAGTAGCAGTCTTTGGATGAAGACGTAGAACTCTCAGCTCCTCCTGCACCATGCCTGCCTGGATACTGCCATGCTCCTGCCTTGATGATAATGGACTGAACCTCTGAACCTGTAAGCCAGCCCCAATTAAATGTTGTTTTTATAAGACTTGCCTTGGTCATGGTGTCTGTTCACAGCAGTAAAACCCTAACTAATACACCCACTAAGATCTACTTAGAGGCTAGGGCCACTTCAGCTAGAGCTCCTTTAGCCTCCAGCTCCAAATTCTTCAACTTAACTCTGTAAATTCATTTCAAAGACCTACAGACCCCAGTCAGGTCTTCCACGGCAACAACCCCATGTCTTAGTGCCAGTTCTCTGTATTTGTTGCTTTCATCATTGCTGTGGTCAAAATCTTACGAGAAGCAACTTGAGGTAGGAAATCTTTATTTTAGCTTACTGTTTGGGTTATACCTATTATGGCGGGAAAGACATGGTTTCAGGAGTAGGGACAGGTTGTCATGTTTCTTTAGTCAGGAAGCAGAGAAAAAGGAATGCCAGTTTCCCTCTTACTTTCTCCTTTTTATTCGGTCTAGTACCAGAGCCCCTGAACTAGTGCTGCCTCTGTTGAGGATGGGTCTTTATTTCTCAGTTAACGCTCTCTGGAAACTCCCTCTGAGACAAATGAATAGGTGTGTTCCTGTGGTGATTCTAAATACAGTCAAGGTGATAGTGAAGATTAACCTCCACCCTGTCTTTCCCCTCCATCCTCCAAATATCTGCACCTTAACAACTCTTCTAAAAATCTCATATTCATTCATATTTTCTTTCCTTTTGTGTATTAACTTTCCATGCTCCTGTTTTGATGTAAAACCATCCATACAAAAATTGACTTTTCTTCAGTGAAATCTTCCCTGATCTTCCCAAATAAAATCAATTTTTTTCTAAAGGTATTTTGTTTGTAAGTTAATCCTATAAACTACAGATTTCTACAAAACAGCACTGTGCCCCTGCCATAGGTGAACAGCTGTTTATTGTTCTGCTTTTTTATATGAAAGGGAGAGATTTTCTGAAAGTACATTAAAATGGTAGTTTGTGTGTTTATGAATCTTTTTAATAACCATAATAAAGGCTTATGTCATGATGTATCTTGATTACCAAGCATTCTGTTATATATAAAACCCTCCAAGGTTGGACATGGTGGTGCACACCTTTAATTCCAGCACTCAAGAGGTAGAGGCAGACACATCTTCCAAGTTTAAGGCCAGCCAGCCTTGTGGACATAGCAAGTTGCAGGCCTGTGAAGGCCACATAGCAATACTATGTCTCAAAACAAAACAAAACAAAACAAAACAAAACAAAACAAAACAAAACAAAACAAAACACTCCAATGTGCACAGATATGCATCTGAAATACTGCAGCTACTTCCCAGAATACTTTCTCACATAAGTTATTTTACTTATGTCCATATAACTTAAGGATCAAATACTGTCTCAGGCTACCTTGAAAAGAAGGTGTGCAGTGTATGAACTTGGAAGGCATCCATGTAGAAGGGATCCAGCACCAAAGATGGCATCTCGAAGGATCCACTCTTATCTCCAGCCTTTGTTTTCTGTGTCACTATTATTCATTCTTTCTCTAACCCCATCCCCTTGGAGAGATCATCATGTTGTTCTCTTCCGTTTTCCTTTCCTGTTCATATGTGTCACTGTAGCCTTAGCCTGGAAGGGATGTATACAGGTAGGATGTATATGTGTGTATATAAGATATACTACCAGACTTGGTCTGTGTATCATCTCCTCTCATCTTCATTCCTCACTGTAGATTGCAGCAGATTCTCCATGTGTCACAATTTCACTTTTCTTTTTTTTTTTT
>NC_034595.1:40894450-40903404 GCF_900095145.1 Mus pahari | reverse complement strand
GGTCGGGGAGGAAAGGTGTTGGGTGCTGGATCAGCCTGCGGACAGCCGCCAGGCGAACACCCCTCCTGGGCAGGAGAGGCGCAGGACGATCGGGTCCAGATGCCACAATTTCACTTTTCAATATGGTAACATGGTAGGTAGAACCTGGCCTCTCTAGGGGCTGAACACATCAGCAGTACTTCTAGTCCATGCATGACAAACTTGCAACAAACCTTGACGGCTGAGATCATACAAATTGTGAGTAAGGCATGTCTGCCTCATAGGGTTGTGAGTCCTGTCACCACTTAGCAAATGCTCCCACTAAGTATAAAGAGTTACATATTCATGTACACTTAACATTTAGAATTATAATACTCCAATTAAATATCCTAATATGACTTCCACTAGCATTCAGATGATTTTGTTGATGAAATCATACCTGCAATTCTTGTCTTCCTCTTTTTTCTATCTATTTTTAGTGTATTTTATCATCTAGACTTCACACTGGCAAGACAGTATTGCTGATGATGCAGTCTCAAATCTTAAGGACTCTGTCTCTCTTTCTTAGGTTTCCCAAGTAGAACCCACGTGATTTCCCCGTTTTCTATGCTCACCCCTTTCTTCTACCTGCTTAGATTTTTGATAAATTATGTTAGAATAAAATGCAACATTGAATCTTTTCATGTCATATCTGATTAGCAGGGCATGCTCTTTGACTCAAGCTACAGGTGGAGTTTTGCTCTGCAATTTACTAAATGAACAATTTGAAGATTCTATAAAGAAGAAAGAGTTTTTTCCTAGTCAACAGGTCTAAGAAACTTCCACGATTTTAAAATTTTGATCTTACTCCTTGTTGAGTAGTATGCAGCGTTCCATTACATCACTCCATGCACACAGTGACTGTACTTACAATCGGACGCAAGCATTCCCTTATTGACTATCTTTACTTTTTAAACATCAATTGACTGAGTTTTAGGAAGCAGTCATGAGCAGAATTTTTTTTTGGCATTTCTCTGGCCTCTGACTGCCTTTTATAATCCCTTGTACTGTGTTCTGGTATGTGGGCTGTATTATTAGCTCCCTTTAAGACATGATAAAATCCCAAGAGAATCTAACAGTTAATGACTTGTTCTTCCTCTCAGCAAGACTGAAAGGAATGATAAAAAAAATGTAATATAATCTTAATCCTGGTTTCTAAGGGGTCAAATTACTGGTCTCATGTCTCTGCTCTCAACACACAGTGGTTGGTATGATGGGCATGTCATTAAGTGAAACAAATGTTTATGGCTTTAAAAAACTCTCACAAGATTATTATATAGTAAGTTAAGAAGAAAAGAAAGCACACTTCTTTGGTAGGAACACAGAAGAATTAAAGACAACAGTGCCTTCCAGAAAAGTCTCCAAATGAATTGTGTGTCACACACTGAAGCTAGAACAGGCTGCCAAAGATGGGCAGGTGAGATGACTCAGTCAAGCAAGCCTGGCAACCCAAGTTCGATCCTTGGAACACACCTGAAGGTAGATGGAGAAATATAGCTGTCCGCTGACCTCCACATGTGTGTCATAGCATCCACATTCCTATACATTCCTACACAGCCACATGCACCATGCATCTGGTTTTCAATAATAATAATAATAATAATAATAATAATAATAATAATAATAATAATAATAATAATGATAATGATAATAATAATAATAATAATAAGTAATAACAAATATAAAAGAAATAAAAGACTGCCAAAGACATCTACCTTGCCTAAGTGCAGTGTGCTTACTTCCATGGATTACATCCAGTGCTCTCAAATTTGTTTTGATCCCAAATGAAAAAGCAGGCTTGGCTGCCTTCCCTTTTCTCTGAGAGCTCTAAAGTGCACACCTGCCAGTTTCCTAGTGTACTGTTTTATGACTTTTTAAAAGAAAGAACATTCCAGAAGTCATGGCACTGTCAACTGAACATCATGAATTATTTCTGTGACAACTTTAATTATATGTTATACACAAATCAGATACTACATAGAGAAGCCAAAGTAAATAAACCATTGTTTGTACCAGTGGCGTGAGACAATGTTATATTGGGGAATGCTTACAACTTAAAAAAGCTCTTTCCATTAGCTTATTTGCATATGATCTAGAAAAAGCCCATTACTTAATGTTAGTAGAAAAGCACCTAGCTTTAACTTATAAAACCTCTGTTCCACTGTATCTGAAACAAATGTCTTAATGATATATCATCTGACAAACAATGAGAAATCAACTAAAGTCCAGTATAAAAGTTTTAGACTTCCAGGGTAGTTATTACCGCCTCCCCATGCCCCCTGAAAAAGTGAATAATTTTTAGTTAATTTTTTTTTACATATATAAGGGTCAATATGAATGCCTGCAGGCCAGAAGATTACATCCACCAGATCCTATTATACATGGTTGTGAGACTTCATGTAGTTGCTGGGAATTGAACTGAAGACCTCTGAAAGAGCAATCAGTGCTTAACCTTAGCCATTTTTCCAGCTCCCTTACTACCTTCTCTTTAAAAGTGACTGGGCCTATACTTCAATAAATTGCAAACTGCTTTGGACCTATCACTTTTGGCTTTAGTGATTTTAGGGATGGTATCATACATGCCCAGCAGGCATTGTGCCACTGAGCTACAATGTTAGATCCTCCCTTTCTAGCATCTATCTCTCTCACATACACATGGATGTCTTTTCTCATTGGAAAATAGATTTTTAATTATGAATAGGTATGACAATATATTACGTAAAATGAGGAGAAGGGTTGGTAACAGATGCTTGTAGTCTCAGGTAGAGGCAGGATGAACAGGAATTTGAGGCTTACCTCAACTACATGGTGATTTGGAGGCCATCCTAAGCTACATGAGCTGTTTGCCTCAAAAGAGAAGTGAGAAAAGGGAAGGGAAGGAGAAGAAGAGAGAGGAAGGGTAAAGGAGAAGAAAACATTAAAGAAAAGGGGAAAAAAGAAAACAACAAAAATCAACCACTGGGGCCAGAAAGATGACTCAGTTGTTAAGTACTTCTGCCTAAGTGTGTGCACTTTCAGATCCCTGGTACCCATGGAACAAGAAGCCTGATTTGGCAATGCAATCTATAATCCCAGCACTGGGAAAGAAGAACACAGGAGGATCCCTAAGTTCTTTGACACAGCAGTCTAGCTAATTGGTGAACTACAAGAAGGATCTCTCAAAAATAAAGACTCAGTGTCTGTTTTTGACTTCCAATTGAGTGCACTCACACACATGCCTATCCCAACACCCTACCCCTAACACATACAAGAATCATCTTTCTTTTGCCATGTGGAAAGGTAATGTGAAAATCTAAAGGATATGACCATAAGTTATATTAAGTATACTGCCTGAAAAGTCCATGTGACAACCCTCAATATGACATACTATAATAGTTTCTATCTCAGTACTTAATACCAGTCATTATAGTGTCCTGCTTTATTTATTTCATGGTGTGTGTGTGTGTGTGTGTGTGTGTGTGTGTGTGTGTACTGTGTTTTGTGGTATGTGTCTGGTATATGTGGTGTATTTGTATGGTATATGTGTGTGGTGTATGTGTGTGGTGTGTGTATATGTGTATAGTGTGTGTGTGTATGTGTGTGCATGCATGTGTGCATGAGCACACAAGGTGGGTGTGTGCCCAGTTTCTACTTCTATATTTTCTTTGACTATTCCATTTTCTTCTTTGTGCATGAGATACTGATGATTAAAAAAACAAATAAAACAAACCCTGAGGTGTGAGAAACAATTATAACCAACCTTAAAAGTTATCAGTACCCTCCAACTAGGAGTTGGTGTATTTCACAGTGATCGTAATCTTGTTCTGACCTTCAGGTGGATGCGACAAATAGGCAGTGGTTCTGTGTACATTCCCAAGGCATATGAATGGTTTCATTATGGGACTACCTATATCTTCTGCACAGCCACAGTGACAAAGAGGACATTTGTTTCTGTGTGTAAGATTTTGTTAAGAACCTTTATTCCTGCCCCCACAGAGAAGAACTATTACCATACAAGATACTTATCAATGACACTAACAGCTTCCCAGACTACTCTACCTGTGTCCCAATTACTGCCTGTTGTTGGGTGTGTGTTTCAGTTTCTGTGCCATCATCTCTTGAATTTCAAGAGGGGCCACTCTGAACAACAGTCTTTAGAATGGTCTCTTTTTACCTTTTCTATGTGACTGGAGGTGCACAGATTGGGTTTCATGGCTTCCTAGGCTAGTTGAAGTGAATCCGACACTGACAGATGGCATCAAACAAGGATGCCCTCAGGAAGTTGATCATGAAGATAAATTGGTCCAATGTCAATGGATGTAATTAAGCCCAGGATAAAATGAACTTGAATTTAAAGAAATATGTTCAACACTTCCCTCTTCAAACTTCAGATTTTTGTGGTTACATAAACATTTACAGAAATAGCATTCTACCTCGATTTAGTTCTTTTAAGTATTTAAGTAGTATTACCTCATCTGCAATTTGTTTTTGTGTGGATGAATGCCTTGTGTGTGAGAGACATCAATTCTGTAAGCCACAGTTGTACCTGGTATCCACATGAACTTGGGCTCCTGGTATTACGGTCAAAAGGTCCTTTGGACAGCTTCCCATCTGATCTTTTGATAACACTTACATGATCTCAGCATTTTTGTTGACCACTTTAGGTCATAGCCTCCACACCAGTCAGCCATTATCTTGGCTGCTGATTGTGCCAAGAAAAGGGTGTGACCAGTTAGTTTGACTTCATTGCTCAGCATACTCATTAATCTCTGGGCCAGGCTGGGCACTGGTCTTGCAATCTGATGTCTAGGGCTTACACAAGTATGCAGTATTGATTTTAGATGACTCTGTCACTTGGTGATTGCTTAGAGCCTTGGAAACTGCACCCTAGATTAAGAAAGCAAAGACCAAAGTTCAGAGCTCTTTAATATTTTATTGTCTTCTGGTTTATTTTTTCTCTTTGTTCTATCAACAAATGAAGACAACTGGGTTTTTTTTTTCTCAAAGCTTACATTAATGAATCCCAAATGTGACAAAGTCCTCAGAGGTTCCAGTAGTTCTTCTGCGGTTGTCTCTCTTAATCCCTCAAATGTTTCTTCAGGACAGGAAGAAATGACACCGGTAGGGTGACACCAGTAGGGACTTTGTTTGGCTCCCTACGAAAACAGGACTTCTTAGAGATCTGGAAGAAAAGAATCCATGAGTGAAGGGTGTTGGGAGGGAGGGAGGGACTCTGAAAAGCCGGCAGTAAATATCAAATTAGTAATGCTGGCTAATGTACAGGTGGTACCTACTTCTTATCTATCCACTCTGAAAAATCATTATGAGAATGCTTCCTTTTGCAAATTTAAAGCCTTACTTAATTGAGAAAATTTTCCAAGTGTCCAAGTCAAGATCTTTCTGAAGAATTAATATATTTCATGAGAAAAATTAAAAGTGTCCATCCCGCTGTAAAGTTGGCTATCTATTTTTTTCCTCAGGCAAATTGTCACAACCTATGAGATTTCCACCTACGATGCCTGCATCACACGAGTATGTGTTCCCTTGGGTCGTCTGGTCTGCTGGCTTTAAACATGCCCCATACTTAGTTCACAAGCCCTTTCAGCAACCAGGACAACCTCCTTCCTCCACATGGCACTCTTCCTAAGGCTGGTTCAGGCCCTGTAGTTAATGGTGCACACTTAGTTCCTTAAGTTCTAATTGGTAAGTTCTGGATTTTCTGCCACCATCTATTGGAAAAAGATTAATGGATGTATTGCCACTAACATTTTCTTACCAGTACTCTCTGCTGTCATTGTGTGTGAGGTAGGTCTTTCTGCTCCTTCTGTTTTTTAGATTTGTACATGTTCACCTAGGTGTTCTGAGTCTGAAAGCACTCTTCCCTTCCTCAGTTTACATTTGCCCTCTGCTCCTAGCCCCTTGAACTGGGTGAATTTTAATTGGTAGCTGCAGAGGTTTACATAAAGTATAAAGCATTGAAGGAAAAGGAAAGACCTTAGAACCCATGGATTTTTCATTCTACCTGTGATACCATTGTTTCTGCTGTGTTTGCTACTAATCCTATCTAGCAACATGTTCAGATATTCCATATTCTAATTCTTTGGTTCTTTGCTTTAAAAACTTGTGTGTGTGTTTGTGTTTGTGTGTGTGTGTGTGTGTGTGTGTGTGTGTGTGTGTGTGTGTGTGTAGCACATGCCCTTGGAGGTCAGAGAGAAGCATCAGAGCTGCTGGAATTGGAGTTACAAATAGTTGTGAGCTGCTATGTAGGTGCTGGGAATTGAACTCAGGTCCTCTGCAAGAGCAGCAAGTGCTCTTAACCACTGGCCCATCTCTCTAGCCTCCTCTCTATGGTTCTTATTAGTTTCCATTCCTCTGTTCATTGTGCGTATACCTGATTGCTCTCCGACCTTGAGCATGTGAAGTATATTTGTCAAAGCTATTTTGACATTGCAGTCTGCTAAGTTTGTCATTTTCTGTTCACAGGCTATTAACTAAATCATCTTCTAATTATAGGTTATATTTTATTTTATCACATCTACAGTAGTATTTAATATGCCAGGCATTTAATAAACTGTAGTTTGATGTTTTGTGTGCTGAATTTCATATTGTAATAAAATGTTAACTTTTGTCCAGGTAGGCAGCTATGTTAGCTGTATGTCACTGTTCTTAAGCCCCTTTGGACAAGTTTAGAGTAGTTTTTATTTTAGGACTTAGCCCTACCTTTACATTTCTGTTTGGGGGAATATTTACAGAATGCTCTACATAGTCAGCAAGATTTCTTCCCTGTGGCTGGAGGGAATTTGAGAACATTACAGATTGACTCTGTCTTAAATTTGCCCTGTATTTTTTTTCTTTGTGAGCCTTCCCTGATACATTACCATCCATCAGAGAACCAGGGAGGCATTCAGGAAGGCGTTTGGAACAATCCAGTTAGCTCCCTCTCATTGGGTAGTCTGCCTTGCAAGTGTAGATGTTTTGTTGTTTCAAACTTAAGTCTCTGCCTTTCCTGTCCAGTGAATGTCGAGGGAGGTTTCTCCTGGCACCACAGGCAGAAAGCCTTGCTGGCTTCCACCTCTCTAAATTTCTATCTTGTGCTGTCTATGATCCAAGAGGGGAAAGTAGATATGCCCTATATTTTGTCTAGCTATGCAGTTGTTTATAGTGTGGATGTAATTTTTAATCCTGTCAGTTCCTCATGCCCATAAGGAGATAGAGTGCCAACTGACTGCTTGAGACTATTTAGCTTTTCTAATCAGTGTGTGTATGTGTGTGTGCGTTTACATTTCCATTTAAAATGCAATCATATTTTCATAAGATCTAACTGCCAATAGCATTATAAAGGTCAGAAATAACAATACTATATGCATCCTGTTAGTCCACACACTATTTGGATTTAATATGTTTGCATCTGAGTTTCTGTATTTGTGCATAGGGATGACGGTAGTACTTACTTCACAGGGTAGTTTGTGTGAATAATATGAATGAAACCTTAAATTCCTTTACACATATAAGAAATATTAAGAATTACTAAATAGTTTTGGTCAGTCATGATGTACTGTCTGCTATGAAAAAGAAGACGACCACTGACTGAGCTGATATTGGAGGCATGCAAACTACTCGTTAGTAATTCCCAGAGGGAGATTTTTCAGGTTGTTGAGAATTCTTCTTAAGTGGTGCCCAGGGTCTCACGACTGTCATTGCCTCTGCCTCATTCCACACTGTCCTATTCTGTCTTTCTCCATCCCGCTTTCTATTTCACTCCTGGCCATGTGATGGTGTATGCTTAGACCATGATGGACATGTCTGCCTACATCATACATATTTATATGTCTTCTAACAGCTGCCTTTGAAACACTTGGGTCTTTTAATCTTTCCAGAAGGGAGCATCTGTTGAATACATATTCTCTTTGACATCTGGGCTATTTCCAACATAATTTGGATATGTTGAACTAATAGACTCTATATTGTTTTACTGTATTTGACCAAAGAATTTTGATTAATGTAAGGGAAATAAAAGAAGTAACAGAAACCAGATACAGACTGTAGCAGATGGAATTGAGCCATAGTTCCACAGGGCCGCTGATCATCAGTATAGCTTGGAGGAAGCTGGATCGCTACATCTGTGAGTTGGCTGCCATAGACTCGGCTGTCCCAGAGTGTTGGAAACATCAGATTCATAGGAAAGAACATTTTATGAATCTAAAAATCTCTTACATGTTATATGTTCTCATAAAAAAATAAATATTGGATACTGTCAATAAGAAAAAAAAAGTAAAGTGGCTAATGGATACTATATTCTTGATTTTAGCTATCATTTTTCTTACTTTTATTTGAAAGTATGTGTGCCGGAAAGCAAATAATCATGTTAACATTTTATCTCCTTCTTTACAAACAGAATAGTGATCACTTTTTAAAAACTGAAAAACAAAGGTTTCCAATGCTGATGCCACTTAAATTTTTCCTCTGTATGGTGATCAAATTTTTGTCAACATTGCCTGTCTTTTTCTATTTCTTTTTTTAAAAATTGAAATGTGACTTCTACCCTTAATATTCTTGAAAATTCCACTTGTCAGCATCACTGCTAATGTCCATGTCATTAACTTTAAAATGTTTGGAAGAATTTCTGCCCACATTCCTGCCATCCTTCATCCCTGGCTTTCCCCTCTGAGCTGGACCCCCACATTCCCGCCATCCTTCATCCCTGGCTTTCCNCCTCTGAGCTGGACCCCCACATTCCCGCCATCCTTCATCCCTGGCTTTCCCCCTCTGAGCTAGACCCCACATTCCCGCCATCCTTCATTCCTGGCTTTCCCCTCTGAGCTGGACCCCCACATTCCCGCCATCCTTCATCCCTGGCTTTCCCCCTCTGAGCTAGACCCCACATTCCCGCCATCCTTCATCCCTGGCTTCCCCCCCGAGCTAGACCCCACATTCCCGCCATCCTTCATCCCTGGCTT
>NC_034595.1:40866943-40892776 GCF_900095145.1 Mus pahari | reverse complement strand
CTGGCTTTCCCCCTCTGAGCTAGACCCCACATTCCCGCCATCCTTCATCCCTGGCTTTCTCCCCTGAGCTGGACCCCCACATTCCTGCCATCCTTCATCCCTGGCTTTCCCCCTCTGAGCTGGACCCCCACATTCCCGCCATCCTTCATCCCTGGCTTTTTCCCCTGAGCTGGACCCCCACATTCCTGCCACCCTTCATGCCTTGCTCCCCCCCCCCTGAGCTGGACCCTCTGTTTCACTTTGTGCTGCTTCCCAGTGCTCCTCTTATTTGCACATCTTGTTCTGTGCATGGCAATTCCACAGCCAAGTTGCTCATGACTTTGGAAAGAGAAGATGCTCCCAACTATTCTGGAATGTTTTAATTTTTAATATGCTGTATAATTTGCTTATGCTTTACTGTTTCCATCCTCTTGTCCAATCTAGTCTAATTAAATGCCATTTTAAAGAGCCCCACATCTGGCTTACTGAAAACACCTGGAACAAAACCAAGAACATAATAACTAATCGATAAAAGTGTGTTGCATAATGGGGCCTAGTTCCAATCATATTCTTTATAAGTTCTGGTCCTCTTCCTTTGCAATATTTACTGAATAGTGGAAATTAAATAGACTTCATCTTAATTCTAGCTGTGACTTATTAATAGGGGGATGCTGCAAAATATGTAGAAAATACTTATTCATAGCTCAGTGAAAAGACTGCTATACTCAATAATGTTATGTCTAACACAAATAACATAATAGCATTAGTTGAGCATGGTCCATGTACTATGCACTATACTCAGAATATTATTGGATTATCTTGGATATCATAATCATTCAATAAGACACCATTATCTTTGTGGTAACATTGATGCAAATGAGACACAGAGAAATTATTAGCTTGCCCAAGACTACATGCAAGCAAATGATACCAGTGAAATTCAAACCTTACCTATCACATGCTATGGCTGACGTATGTCTACATCATGTCACACCCTTTTAATCAAGATAGTCTTTATCTTCACTGTGTTGGCCATTTGTGGCCTAAATTAAGACAACTGAAAGGTGATGATGAAGTACAGTGTAGAAAAGAGAAAGATATTCTACCCTACTTGATCCCAATGATCACATCTCAAATACTAATCATTTAATTTAAAAGTGTGCTTACGCTGTTTTAAATTTTGAAATGATTACAAATTCTGAACATGCATCAAAAAGAACCTTCTTTTCAAAACCACTTAAGTGGCATTGGGGGTGACTTCAACATCATTGTGTATTTGTTGCCATGAAGACATTTCCCCCATACAGCCACAATGACTCACCAAATTCAGAAGGTGACAATGACACTGTGTCATACAGTACCAGTCTTCATGTTTACATTTACCTATCTAGTCCCAGCGATGCCCGGAATAACAAGTGAACCTGTGCAGCAAAATAGTCCATATCTGGTTGTCACAGCTTTTTCTCTTTAGTCTGAGACAGTTTCTGGGTCTTTCTTTGTCATGACTTTGAAATATTTCTTCCTCACCATTTTGCATCCATGACTCCTGTGGAGGCAACCCTCCTTATGTGTCTTGTTATCCCTTTTTTCAGGACATGCTATCTCATGGCTGGCTATCTCTTCACAGGGAGTGTGGGGCCTCTCTCCAGCACATTTAAAGGCATGGTGACTGAATTCTTGGGAAAAGGGAGGTAATCAGATATTATGTGTTATTAAGATCACTTCCTACTCTGAAATTCTATGATAAATGAGTTAATATAGATTAATATTTGCAGGTTTGTGCTTAGCAAATGCACTAGGGATGTACTGATAACCACTGGAAAATGCCATGTTTAAAATAATTACTAAGGCCAAATCAAAGTGAGGCACAAATAGCTTTGAGTGGTGAAGTAGATGTTACACATATGTGAATAAGGTTGGAAGTGCAAGATCTGAGCATGGGCAGAGAAGTCAAGATATATTTAGCTACAGTAGCTCCCAAAAGGAGATGAGATAACAGTGAGTATCTGTAACAGGTAAATATATATCAGTGTTGTTCAGGCAAGAAAGCAAAAAAGTTAACTGGAGAGAATCTTAATAGTGTTAAAGAGATGAGCAATCATTCTGGAACCAATTTATCTATTCTATTAATATATCAATTACATGGTATCAACCCAGTTTCATAGACCCTAAAAGCTCTTGGTTTTGATTGCCCATTGAGGAGATGACACTGGATTCCAGGTAACATATTTTTTTCTTAGATTTTTTAAATTTTCATTTTAAATATTATCCCCTTGCCCTTCCCCCCCCTACAGAAACTCTCTATATCATCCCTCTTCCTCCTCCTGCTTCTGTGAGGATCTTCAATTCTATTCCATTGATCTTCTGCCCGTCTCTGTACCAGTAACATGCAGTTTTGTTTTGTTTTGTTTTGTTTTGTTTTGTTTTGTTTTGTTTTGTTTTGTTTTGTTTTGTTTTAAATCACTGTTGCCCTGTAATACAGCTTGAGGTCAGGGATGGTTATTGTTGAAAATAGTTTTTGCTATCTTGTGTTTTTTGTTATTCCAAATGTATTTGCAAATTGATCTTTCTAACTATGAAGCATTGAGTTGGAATTTTGATGGGGATTGCATTGAATCTGTAGTATGCTTTTGGCAAGATGGCCATTTTTCCTATATTAATCCTACCAATCCATGAGCATGGGAGATCTTTCCATCTTCTGAGATCTTCTTCATAGGTAACCTACATTATGTTGCAACCATTTGGCTGAGTTTAAATGCCTTTCTCACTAGCTGGAACTGGATTTAATATATTTTAAATGCAGAGAGAATCACAATTTAATAAAAAATATTATACTTTTGGGTAAAAGGTAATGATAAAAAACCTCATGGATATGTAGAATGAAATATATTTATATAATAAATTAACTTAAGGTCATATAAAATTCATACTAGCTAAAGGCAGACTACTGTCATTAATTTTGCATTTTTGTCAAAGATTTGTCATAGTCAGTAATGCTTAACATCAGCCTTTCTGTATCAAAACACTTCACTACTGCCCCTCTCTGAGTGCAGTGTAAGTGTACAGCAAATTCTCTTAACAGAGTTCTTACAATCGGCAGCTGGGTAAGTCCATTCTCAGGGCCCTGAATATCAAACACAGTCCTCTGTGCACATACAACTACATGCAAGCATATGTGCACATGAGCTCACATTCAGCTTCTTCACCTAGTACCCATACTACCTACATAGATCAGGTACCCAGTATCCATACATGTTCCGATTTCTCTAAACATGTCTGTTCATTAGTCACTTCCTTTAATGCCAGGGAAGCCCTCCCAAACCACTACCATGCCTATCCCATGAAGGATTCGGTGCTTTGGAGTAAGGGAAATTTGAGCTTCAGAAAAAAAAGACCAAGTTTTTGAATTACTGAATGGAAACAGTGGATTTTTATACAATCAAGTATCTTTCTCCATTCATGCCAAGCAAGTGTTCATTCTCCTGCTGTGCCTATGTGACAATTAGTGATTCTGGGAGATAGTTTAGTAGGGCGACATGTAAAATAGTTGCCTGTTAGAAGAATGCTTTTGAAAAATCTTAATTTATTTTGGCTTAGATGTAGCATGCTCTAAGTGTGATAGTATTTTCTTCTCATCCATTTGGATTTTGATAAATTTCTAGTTACTGTTTACAAAAAATAAAGGAAATAATGTGAAGACAAGAAAACTTTATTTGAACATAAACATGCACCCTTCATATACACACAAACACAAAGAAAAAATCAAAGGCCATCAGATCACATAAAACATAATGCCCAAAATATGCTTCATAACAAAAATCATATATAAACCCTTTGGGAAGTTTTTGAGAAAAACATACACACACAAGAGAGAGAGAGAGTCATGTAAACATTAATCAAGAACAAAACATAAATATACATCAGGAAAGATAGGATTATACAATAAGAACAATTGCCAAGAATAAAGAACATTTTAACTTAGTTGGCTCATCCAGATTTCATAATAACCTAGAATGTATTATGTATGCATAATGCAGTTTTAAACACACTATGTAATTGAAATGGTAGAAAACAAATCTAAAATCACAGCTGGAGATCTCAAGATCTCTGTGGTGGAGAGGTCTGTGCCTTTGTGTCCCTGTGTCCCTGTGTCCCTGTGTCTCTGGCTCTCTCTCCTCTCTGTCTGTCTCTGTCTGTTTCTGTCTCTGTCTCTCTCAGTTTCTCTCTGTGTCTCTCTTTGTGTCTGTCTCTGTCTCTGTCTCTGTCTCTCTCTCTCTCTCTCTCTCTCTCTCTCTCTCTCTCTCTCTCTCTCACACACACACACACACACACTTATGCAGGCATTCTTGCTAAGAATTCTTTCTTGACAAAGCACAGAACATCAGGCAAATATGAAAATTTTCAGTGCTTTCAATCACCAAAACCTATCTGACATTCATAGAACAATCCCCACTCCAAAAGTAGAATTATTTCAAGTTAAGCAGTAACACCATCAAGGTAGATTATCTTCTGATCCATAGACCCAATAAACTCAAACTTATTTTTTAATCACACATTGAAATTAGAAATCAATAATATAAAACTATCTGGAAATTTTCCAAATCTTTAGAAATAAAACAAAACAAAAACAACAACAACAACAAAAAACAAAAAAATAAAACAAAAAACCTTTAGATCGTTATTGTAAATAGAAGGTAATTTCTGTGAAAGGACATTTTTTAGCAGTGTTGGGGGATATAAATTAGTATGATATTAGAGAACAGTAGGGGTTCCTTGAGATGTTGAGAATAGAACTGTGCTGTGATTCAGTAGTCTCACCACTGGGTGTATATCTAGAGAAAATAATATCAGTCTGTTGAGGAGGTGCCTGCAGTCCCATACCTTCTGTGGAATTACAATAGCCATGGAACAGAAACAAGTGTGCATCATCAACAGATGAATTGGTAAGAGAAATGGTGTACACACATCGTGACATGGTTCAGCCTTAAAACAACAGCAACAACAAAAACAGCAGCAGCAGCAGCAGCAGCAGGACATGCTAAAGAGATGTCTCAGGGGTTAAGAGTATCCATTTCTTTTGGAGAGGACCCAAGGCCAGTTCCTAGCACACATTTCTGGCAGCTCACAACTGCCTGTAACTCCAATTTCATGGGTTCAGTACCCTCTTCTGATCTCCACTGGCAACTACATTCACATGTACAACTACTGCCTCACTACCCTAATAAGTGTGTATTTGTGTGTGTGTGTGTTTAAATCTTTTTCAAAAAAAGAGGAAAGGTATGCCATTTATAACAACATGGATGGAAATGGGGATAATTACATCACTGGAATAAGCTAGGTACAGAGAGTCAAGTGCCTCACATGTGGAAGCTGAAGATGCTGACCTCAGAGAGTGAAGAACAGAACGGGGTTAGGGAGGGACAGTAAGGAAACAAAAGGCTGGAGGGAGACTGGTGAACAGCTGCTAAGCTACCATTGAATTGGAGCAAGGAGTGAAGTGTGGTGAACAGCAGGGTGACTAAAAACAGGAATGGATATTTCTGAAAGCCTGAAGAAGAGGATTTAGAATGTTCTCACCATAAACAGTAAATGAGAAGATAGATTTGTTTGCCCCGATTTAATGCATGTATTAAAACATGGCACTCAGAATAAATTGTTTCTACTAGATAGATAGATGATAGATAGATAGATAGATAGATAGATAGATAGATAGATAGATAGATAGATATGCTTGTTGTTTTTCTCACAGTGACAATAACTGACAAATGCAACTTGACTGGAAAAAGTGCTTGTATGTTTGTTCAGAGTTCTGAGTGTCTCATCCGTCCTGGCGGTAAGGGAAAGGGATGGTGGTAGGGAAGGTATGATGGCAGGGGAGCCTGCAGTAGAGCTTCCCCATATCCTGGCAGCTGAAAAAAGAAAAGGGATTGGAAGTGGAACCATGTTATGACCCTCAAGGTCTGCTTCTAGCAGCTATGTACATCAAATAGATGTCTCAAAGGTTTCATATCCCCTCAAAATAATACCACAGTCTGGGGGCAAATGTACCAACATAAGGGAGACAAGTTACATTCAAGCCATAAAAATGCGTTAAAACAAGTTAATTTTAAATATTAAAATGAATTATAAGCTACTAAAAGTTAACTTAAACTGTTAGAACAAATAAATTTATACAAAGTAATCTATGAAAGCCTTGCCATTACCATTAATATTCTTTCCCTGGAATTCCACGTTAAAGATTTAAATCTTTATGTTGAGTCTAGTTAAATTCCTTTATCTAGACATGTAATGAGACAATAAATGTCTTAAAGATGTTTTTAGCACTTACTGTTTCACCCAAAACCTGCCTTCAGAGAAATGATCAAAGATCTAATTTGCTGTATTAATTTATGATAGGATACATTTCCATACTCAATGCATATTTACTAACATTTACCATAGTAGTATAGGTAATAAAGAAGATCATTTGTTTTATATTTCTAAGAGGCTTTTAATTTAGGGAGGTTGTAAGACAGGTAAATCAAATGCCGCACATAAGTTAGAAAAATAACAATATCTTAAAGGGAGTACAAAGTGCAGTGGGGATCTAGAAGAGAGAGTGGAGAGGGAGGACACACACACACACACACACACACACACACACACACACACACACACACAAAAGGATCTGTGGAGATTTGGCCTCAGATAAGCCATAGTCACTAAAGAAGTGCAGGTGATGATTCATAGAAAGAAAGAGCAATCAGCAAACACAAGCAAGTATTGGCTGTGTTAAGGGAACACTGTCTCTTTTAAGTATTAGCTGAGCTAAGAGGTGTGGTGGTTTCAATAGGTATGGCCCCCATAGACTCATGTGTTTGAAAACTTGGTCCATAGGGAATGCCACTAATAGGAGGTGTGGCCTTGTTGGAGGAAGTGTATTACGGCGGGGTCTGGCTTTGAGGTTCCATGTGCTCAAGCTGTGCCCAGTGTGGCACACAGCCTCTTTCTGCTATCTGCAGATCAAGCTGTAGAACTCACAGCTCCTACTTTATTACTGTGTCTGCCTAGATGTTTCCTGCTATGACAATAAGGGACTAAACCTCTGAACTGTAAGCCAGTCCCAGTTAAATAGTTTCCTTTATAAGAGTTGTCATGGTCACAGTGTCTCATCACAGAATCTTTTACTTCCTCTGGAGTCCAGTTCCCTCAACTACACTTACTACAACTGTTCCGGGTAAAACTAAGAAGGTAGGCTGGGGGATTACTCAGGAGGATCTTAGCAATGTGGAACTGGGTATTTGTAATTTAAGAGGCATTACTATTGTAGAGCTGTTCTCTTTGGTTTACCATAGTTGCAGCTAATCTAGGGAAAATGGACCATCCAACCGCCTCCATCTCTTCTCACAATCATGTTATCATTAACTGGTTTCATGTATTCATAGAGGACCAACACATTGGTAACCATTGTACTGAACTTGTAAGTTGTTCATACTGTGCTGCTATCATGAGACTATAATCACAATCTTTTGATAAGTTTTACTTTTATCTTATTTTATAAGCTAAAATATTAGATATTAAACTGATTTGATGAAATATAAAATAGTTCAAGATTATTGATACATATTTTCAGATTAATTTGCCCAAATACTTGTGCACATTTACAGTTCTACATGATGTTTCAAAGTTATCAGCCTGTGGATTTTAATGTTTACCTCAAAGTGTGCTCTGGCCACTACCAGGTCTGTAATAAATAATACTCCATGAAATACCACTGCTTGAAAAAGAAAGCTTGCTCTCAATAAAAGTGCATTACTAAGCCTGACTAAACATTTAAAAAGTGCATTGTGTTAGTTAAGGCTTGTACATAATAAATAATTAGTGATAATAGTAGGTCAGAGTGGACAAGTATAATTGTCTCAAGAAAAGTGTACAGTGAAGCCAGCTCTTTTGTTACTTCCTCAAACAGCAACACAATGGGGAAAGTAAAGGAAATGTTCCATAAAATCCTGAAACGGGAACCAGAAAACCTAAGGTATAAACTTGGGGAAATGACATACAAGGAAACAAAGGCAGCAGAAAAGAACACCCTCCCTCATGGTTTCAGATGCGTGAGAGGTAAATATTTCCCAGAACTGGAGTTGTACAAGGTGTGTAGAGAGCCTTCCACCATGGTTCACAGACAGCTCCCCGAAATGGTGTTGCTGCTCTTGGCTTCTTCCACTATCTTCTCTCTAGAACCGAAACGGATTCCCTTCCAATCGAGGATGAACAGAGAAAGTCTACAACTACTGAAACCATTGCCAAGCTCGTCAGTCCAGCAGTGTCTAGCACACAGGAAGAATTTCCTGCTTCCTCAGCAGCCTGTGAGTCCTCACCAGTACCAAGAGGGACAGGTGCTGGCTGTTCTGCACGAGATCCTTCAGCAGATCTTCACGCTCTTCCAGATACATGGGTCTATGGGCATCTGGGAGGAAAACCATATAGAAAAAGTCTTAGCTGCGCTTCACCGGCAGTTGGAATACGTGGAGTCACTGGGCGGACTGAACGCAGCGCAGAAGAGTGGGGGCTCGAGTGCGCAGAACCTTAGGTTACAGATTAAAGCCTACTTCAAGAGGATCCACGATTACTTGGAAAACCAAAGGTACAGCAGCTGTGCCTGGATCGTTGTCCAGATGGAAATCCACCGTTGTATGTTCTTTGTGTTCAGATTCACAACATGGCTGAGCAGACAAGACCTAGACCCTTGAACACTGAGAAGCAAGAGCCAACAGTGGATTTTAAAGGCATAGGTTGGTGGCAGAGTGGGAGGAGCTATTTATGAACTTTGTTTGCTTTTGGTGTAAAATGGCTGCATTGATTTGCTTCTGCCCAGGTTTAACTGTGTCCTAAGATGGCATGAATTGCAGTATCCATTTTGCCATGCCATGTTATGTTTTCTACCAACTTCAAATTATTTGAGAATTAAAATTAATTCATTAAAATTTCATAATTGGTCCTTCAATGGTGAAATTTTCATAGAATTTTGCTGTTAGATATGATGAACTATCTCGATAATGTAGTGAGCATTCCTTAACATACAGCATTCATTCTAAGGAATTCCATGTTTACCAGAAATTGTTAGAGACAATGAAACTAGCATCAATCCTTGAATATTTCTGTTACGAAGACATGATGGAAATATGGCCAAAAGGTGTGAACATTTTTCAGAGGAATGAAAACAGATTCAGTCTCGCTCATTATAATAATAATGCAGATTACAACTAAATAGCCTGCTGTTTTAACCTATTAGCTAACACCGCAAGGTTTAATTAAGAAAAATATGCAGACTCAACACACTTCTGAGAAAGCAGGAACTTTTCCTGTGTGCTAGACACTGCTGGGGTGATTGGTTAATGCTCTTACAATTTGCTAGATCAGCAGAAGTTAGTGCAAGCAATGTCACATAAGAGAACAAGAGTCACTTGAAGAGAATGAGATGTTTTCTCTACAGAAGTACATAAAAGAAAATAAAACCAAAAAAAGGAAAATGTGTATAAGTAGTATATTTGTGTAAAACCATGAAGTAATCTTAATATTTGTATTATATATGTGAAGAACTAAAGAACACATGAGGAATAAATGGTCAGGATTAATTATTGTTCTGTGGAGGAAGAGTAGGTCGACTTGAGGGGTGGAGCAGGAAGAACAGAGAAGGAGAGCCTTTACTCTTGTTTCTGTGGTAGCTTTGAGTCATATGCATATTATAAATTAAGTTTAATGCATCCAACTGGTTAGAATTATCAACGAAGGAGCCTTGCTGAAGAACAGAGGGGCTAGTTGACCGAGGAAGCAGGACTGAAGCAGCCCGCTCTTGGTTGGCAATGGCTGGGAGGTGGAGAGCTGAGAGGAAGCTGACCACGCCATGGGGAGGGGCTTCTGCTTCCGGAGGGCTCTGATAGTGACAGGCTCGAATCTCTCCTAGTTATGCCCTTTACAGAAGGCATCACAAAGCAATGTGGAGCAAGATGTTTGAAGTCCACTGAGACTCGCTGACTTAGCTACCCTACAGATACAGAGGACACAAGCTCTGCAGTTACTTCTACTTCATGGTCAGTGCGTAGTCTGCCATGGAAGTTACTTCTGAATGTAGAGGCTTGCTGGAGAACCAGACAATCCCAGTTTAGTTTAATCATTGGAAGCAACTGTTGGTAGAGGCACCTAGATTTGGCTTAAATGAAAGGGGAGGGGAGCTGAATGGGCTCCTGAATGTGAAGCCGTTGCCACAGTGAAGTAATCTCACCAACAACTGAAGACACAGGAGCTAGCAGGGGAGGCAAAGGCCGTGCTGACTTCACTGTGAGGCCCAGGATGGGATCTGTTTACCTTTAAGTTCACAGAGAGGTAGTGGAGTCAGGAAAGGAAAATATTTACCACACTTGACTGAAAATACAGGTCGTTTTGCTTCTCATGATCTGGAAAACTTTTTGTTGTTTTTCTACTTTAAACCAGGAAGTTTCCAGAACCAAATCCATCATCTAACAATTACCCAGTTCTCCGAACAATCTTGTCTGTTTTTCTCAGGTGAAAAACAAGACTTCAAAGATGAAGTAACTTGCTTAAAGCAACAGAGCAAGCCCCAGAGCTAGCAGAAGCCAGATTCTATCTCAAGGCACCCTGACTTGTGGCTCAAACACCTGGACTTGTGTAAAACAATCATTTGTGATAATAATTATCTTCTAGCTTGAATTATGACCTCTGAATTCTGAATTAAAGAAAAGATGTGTCTCCTTCTCTAGACATCCCTTTCCTCAAAACTTGAGTATAGAGTAAGCCCAGTGGTGATATCAGACACATAACTTTAATCCCGTCACTCAGGAGGCAGAGGTAGGTGGTTCTGTGAGTTTGAGGCCAACCTGGTCTACAGAGTGATTTCCAGGATAACTAGGGCTACACAGAGAAACTGTGTCTTGAAAAAACAAAACAAAACAACAACAACAACAATAAAAATGTAGAGTAAAGCCGTCTTTAGTTCTGAATAGTATTCAGTAAGGGAGATGGAAACAGAGAAGTGGAAGGGAATTATCCACGTCTTGGTAAAAATGTGGAGGCTGCTGATGACGCTGAAGTGCCAGTAAGCAGTAAAGATGGACTCTCGGCCCTGGATGAGAAAGACATGGCCTGAGAGTCCATCTTTACTGCTATCTGAGTTTCTCTAGGCAGTTGCTCTGTCAGACTCCTTTTAGACCACAAGGGAGCTGGGGTGGGTCAGATTACCGAACCTTGCCATTTCTTTTAACATGAGCTATCCTAGGACGCAAGTAATGGAAAAGTGAAAGAGAGGGAAAGAAAAAAAATATATGTCATATGGCTCCAACTGCAAAGGGAAGGGAGGGTGTAACTGTGTCCACGGGAACATGAGTGGGATTGGTGACCACAGAACCATGGTTCTAATACGTATCACATATACTCAAGTGATCGGATGTCCATGCTTCTCTCTGGGGCGCCGAGGGCACAGCATCACTCTTCTCATTACAGAAATGGCATCAGGCTCTCGAACTTCAGCTCTCAATCTCACTGACTCAAACAGTCTAGGAGATTCTCTGTCCCAGTTTCTACACCTTTCCAAAACAGCTCCACCTATGGGAAACCACAAGCATTTTCTGGTAATGCCTTCAAGTGCAGAGCTCAGAATTATAACATCACACACGATCTTCTTCACAACGGCTGGGCATGGCTCTGTGTGCTGTTGGGGACAGGACAGTGACGAGAAACCCGACATTCGGGGACATGAAAGAGAAACAGTGATTTTTATGGCCCACTGCTGGGTGCTGAGATAGGTAGAGGATCACAGGTCAGGCAATGATCCTGCTCACTACAGTGACGTGTTTTCCAGGTTGGCCTCTCCTTAATCTCCAATGATGCTCTCTGGGGCACTCCCCCTCATCTTCCTAATTCACTTACCCTTTGTTACTTTCATTAAATAGTTTATCGTTTTAAAACTATGAGCACTGAGAATGGATACACACTCATTAGTGAGCATCGAGGGAAGAAATCCTTGTTAAAACTTAACCGAAATGTAGTTACATCATTTCCTCCTCCTCCTTTCTCCTACCCCTTCCCATGCTTGCCTCCTTGCTTCCCCCATTCAGAGCCTCTTCTTCTCCAAGCACTGTTGTTACATATACATAGAGACAAAAAAAAAAATCACTCAATACTGAGAACCAATTAAGGGGCTCTTCCCTAGGAAGACTCATTCTCCTCTGTCATCGATTGCTAATTGCTTGTAAGACTTCCTCTAGGGTGTGACCTGATGAGATCTCCCTTATCTGTGTTGGCATGTCAACTGGTATTGTCACTGTTAAGGTCTGGTTAGACAGCCACACTGTTCCCTGTCCTATCTAGAAAGCACAATCTCACAGCAGACTTCTTGGTCCTCTGACTCTTAGGACCTCTCCTCCCCGTCTTCTGCAACGCTCCCTAGGCCTTAGTTAGGTGCAGGGGTTGGGTTATAGATGTGTCGTCTGGGCCTGGGCACCCCCACAGTCACTTCTTTTCATTTTGACTAGTTGTGGCTTTCTGTATTGGTCTCCTGCTGTACAAAAGAATGACTTTGATGGTGGAAGTGGGGTGAGAACTTCTTTGATGGAATGTGTGAGGTAAGATCTACCCTTGCCTGTGGATAAGTATTTAGAGTGTGGTTAGGAATACATTGGCTTTAAGGAAGTGGTAGGTTCTCTTGGGCTGGAGAGCTAGCTCAGCTCTTAAAAGCTAGATTCACAGCCAAAGAGACAAGGATAGAAATTCTTAAACCTTAGTGCAAAGGACCAGAGCAACTTTGCCAGGTGGTGCTGGGAAAGAGAAGCTCCGGCTTTTCTCTGTCCCAGGGGATGCTCTAGTGGTTCCCTGCATCACTTTCAGTCTTCATTGACCTAGTATCTCATGTCCTCTGGGAATAAAATGATTTTTTTTAATGTTGATAAGTGGCACCGTGCAGGAACTTCACATTGTTCCCTGTCATCCTTAGAGTTGTTCTTGAGTTCTGTGAAGGAACAGTACTTGTGCCAACATGCCTCTGCACTAGAGATGTCTAGCCACACTTTTCTAGCTGTTGTGATTTTTGTTGTTGTTGTTACTTTTCACTTCAACATTCTTCTGGAGTCGGTGTCACAGTAATTTCAAAAGTCAAGTTGTGTGACTCTTAATATTTTACTGTCAAAAGACATTTTAAGTGGTAAGCACTTTTCTGATATTCTCATTTTACCTCTCCGAGGGACTTCATAAAAGGATATCTTTTAATTTTAAAACAATGAAGTAGAAGCTTGGGCATCTGTGATTTTGCGGGTTTTTAATTTGTTTGTTTTGATTTTCCAGATAATTGTAAGTTGATGTCAGCAGAGAAACCACAGCTGTAAGAGAACACACAGACAATAGAAACCTGAGGTGGGAGCTGGAGAGATGCTGCATGAGAACGCATAACCAGTGTGGACAAGGAGGGAGATATTACTCAGTCGTTAGAGCACTTGCTGATCATGCAGAGGCCCTGAGTGATAGGTTCAGTTCCCAGTCCTCACATGAGAGCTAACAACCCTCTCTAACTCTAGTCCAGGGATCAAGAACACATGGGGTGCATACATACAGGCAGGCAAAGGAGACACACACACCTAACATTAAATAAGTATTTTTAAAAGTGGGGAAGGAAATAGAAACCCTTGAGCCTTGTAGCAAGCTTGTCTCCATGTTTGCTTTACTAACTGCTGCTCTGCAGTCTTTCGGGAAAAATGAGAACTGCTCTGGTTGTCTACACCAAGGATGCTCCACACCCCCAATGAGGTTTGGAAGAAATCTTACCACTCCAACCGAAACAACGACGATCAGGGACAAGGAGGGAGGCGGGGTGGACAGGGAAGGGGGGGAGCAATAGCCACAGCTTTAAACTTGACTTCTGCTAGAAAGTGGGGCTTCAGGGTGCAGAGAGACCCATAACCAGACATTATGCAGGGAGAGAGAGAGAGAGAGAGAGAGAGAGAGAGAGAGAGAGAGAGAGAGAGAGAGAGAGTCTAAATTGGAGATCTCCATCTGGTCCCTCCCCTTGAAGATCAGGGAACCCGCAAAATAGGGTGAGGAAAGGCTGTGAGAGTCAGAGGGAATGGGGGACATTAGGAGAACATGGCCCACTGAATCAACTAAGCAGGGCTCACATGTGCTTACAGAAACTAAAGCAGCACAGAGCCTACATGGGTCTATGCCAGGCCCTTCACATCTATGTTGTAGCTCTTAGCTTAGTGGTTTGTGTGGGACTTCTAACACTGGGAAGAGGTGTAGCTGACTCTTTTGCCTGTTCGTAGGAACTCCCCCCCCCCCCAATTTGGTTGTCTTGTCTGACATCAATATGAGGGCTTTTGCCTTGTCTTATTGCATCTTGGTTTGTCCTGCTTGGCTGTTGTCTCTGGGAGGCCTGCTCTTTTCTGAAGAGAAAATGTAGGGGAGTGGATCTGGGGAAGGGGATGGGGAGGTAGGAGGAGTGGAGGGAGGGGATACTGGGTGGGATGTATGGTATGAGACAAAAATCTATTTTTTAAAAAGTAGGGCTGCAGTATTGCTCTCCCTAGTTGACAGTGTCTGTGGGGTCCAGTCCTTAACTGTGTGGATGGACAGAAGTTGAAGTGCTAAGTACCACAAGAAACTGGGCAGGAGATGATGGCGTGGTTCTAGAGAACCTTCTAGACTAGGTTAAACTCTGACTATGAAATTGCTTTCTTGGTGTAACAATAGACTCTCTTCAGGATTCTACTTGCTTGCTTCTGGTTCTGGTCCCTTCGTCTGCAGAGACGAAGCAATACAAGATAAGATGTCCTGGCCAATAACAACTCAGTGATCAACAGTCCCAAGGGAAAACAAGCCTCTGGCAGATTAAAAACAAGATAGAATGGTGGCTTCAGATGTTCAAATGATCAATTAAAGTGAAAACTTGGAAACAGCCATTATACAAAGGCTCTGCAGTAGCCAATCCCATTTTTTCACATGAGCGCGGTAGGAAGACTGATAGCAACACAGGTGGGTGATTGGAAGGAAAGCTGAAGAACAAGCTTAACAACGGAGAAGTAAAGCAGAGAGCAGAAGGCTCATGTTTCAGCTTAGTGATGAAGCGTGTCACCGCGATTCAGTAAGCCTGGGTCTTTCCACAGACGCTGTAGATGAACTGACAATCCACATTAGCCTGGTCTCTCACAAAACAACAAACTGCCTGTTGATTTAAATAACAAAATACGGACAGTAATCTAGAACAAGTGAATACTTCACCCAAAGCTAGCAAGGTGAGCTTAAAAACGGTGCTATCAATCTTATACCGCTACTAGGTAGACGGAGATTATTGTGTTTGAAAAAAGACTTTTTAAACTTACATTTTAACAGCAGGGTTGTCCTCTGTTCTATACAATGGGGGGGGGGATTTAAATGCCTGAGAGCCTAACTGTGCTTATTGAAGATGAATGTAATCTGGGTTTATCATATTTATCCAGAACTGTTTGAACAAATACATTATAGTGACTGATGTTATTCTGCCCTCTACTGGTGAAAATTGAAATTCCTGCTGAGAGGAGTTCCAGTCCAAGGATTGAGTAACCAACTTGAATCAACCCCCTCCCTTCCTCCCTTCCACTTTTTCTCTCTCCCTCCCTCCCTCTCTTCCTTCCTCCCTCTCCCTCCCTCCCTCCTTCTCCAGGATCTCACTATGTAGCCTTGTCTGGCCTGGAACTTGACTTGCTGACCATGCTGGCTTTGAACTCACAGGCATCTATCTACCTGCCTTTGCCTCCAAAGCACGTGGATTAAAGCTCCTGGGTTGAACTCGAATGTCAGTGACATTTTTCTCATAAAACAAATGAGCAAAACAAACCAAAAAAGCAGAATTAGAATCTTGATTTATATATCTTGGTCAATTAATAAGAGCAGGAAAAAATGTGAACACTGTACAATCTCTTATTTACATTGCTAGGCCCATTATGTCATTCAGAAAGGTGTGCATGCTGCTTTTTCCATATAAATGTAGCTACTGCCTTTCATCAAAGAAGCCTCTCTTGGTAACAAATGGAGACCATCACAGAAAACCACAATTGGACACAATGTAGACAGCAACAGATCCTAGGAGAACCAGCTCCAACGGATACATCTATATCCATGTCACAACTCCAGCATCTGCAACTCAGAGGACTCCGGGGAAAAGGGTCCAAAAGCAGTCTCTCCTAGAAATGGTGCATATAAGTAAGAGCAAGGAAAAGGCAATATCAATGGGGATATTAAGATGGAAAGGAGAAGATATCATGAAGGCCCACCCCTAGACAGAGAATGACAGGCAGCTAATGACTGCTGGGAGAGGGGAATTAGCCTCTTCCTGGCATGAGTCCCTTGTTGATTCTTCAATTCAGAGGGGTCACCCCTGAAACTACATACACACACACACCACACTCAGCAGATTGTATTCATATGTTTGTGCATACACGTATATAAAAGAGGCTATCAATTTGAAGAGGTAGGAGGGATATTGGAGGGAGGGTGCATGGGAGGGGCTGAAAGGAGGGAAGAGGAGGTAGTGATGTAATTCTGTTTCAAGTAAAATCATTTTTAATAGCTTTCAAAACACCTGCAATGTTTCAACCTGATTTTGAGCAATCACAGCCAATAATGTTCTGCCTCTGCCATTTTTGAAGTGGAAAGCCTTATTTTAAAATTTTTAAATTTTAAGGACTATTCAGATATCAAATGACAATCTTTTTAGGTGATATATATATATATTTTGTTGCATATATATATATGCAACAAAATACCTTTCACCTTGTTCAGTGTCCTCCATATGCACGTGCAAGGGCTTGTGAAGGAGGCAAGGAATGGCTTCTTGATTTAGTTTACCCAAATTTTCACTCTGTCATATACATTTCTATCAAGGCTCTGTTGGCCACTGAGCAATCTAGAGGCATTAGCTCATTCTTACCCATTCTTCAGCATTTTCTCTCTGCAGGCTGAATTCCTAACCCAGCCACTTCTCCCTCCTCCTAGGCTGGGCATGGGTATAAACATGTGTGTTATTAATGGTGACTACTGGACCGCAGCTATGCTGCAGGTTTCTATTTGCTGTGAGTATAACCAGAGGAGCCAGTTTAGGTGAAAATCAGTGGCAGGGGGAATGGATGGAGCGTAGATGAAGCCCCTCCGACACCTGGTTTTGTTTTATTAATGCACACAGTCCCTGTTAATAGCATGAATCAATTAAAGCCTGCCCAACTCTTTACTGGTCTGGGCCCTCTAATCTGTTGCCATTAAAGCAGAGACTTATTCTTCAATATCATCCAAGAACCTGTTGACTGCTTTGGTGATGTGGGCAAGGGGGCTTAAATGGTAGGTCATAATTACTAGTGACTCATTTGCTCTATCTTTTTAGCAAGTGTCTTGGTTGGTTTTAAAACACTTACCAAAAACAACTTAAGAAGAAAAAGATTTATTTCATCTTACAAGGCACACCAATATAAAGGGAAGTGAGGCCAGGAACAGGGAGGCAGGAATTGAAGCAGAGACCGTGAAGGGGTGTTGCTTGCTTGCTTGCTTTCCCTGGCTTGCTCAGTCTGTTTGCTTCCTTCCTTCCTTCCTTTCTTAACAGACATATTTGTGGTAGAAATCTTTTTAATTGTTACTAAGTCCTAATTTCTTATTTTGGTACAAAATTTGTTTTGATACAAAATCAAGGTTTTCATTAGTATAAATTTCTCCTATTGATACAAAAAAAATATAAAAGTACAGGGCTTAGACCCAGTCCTTCTATAACTGTTATTATAAACTGATCTGAGATGATTAAGTTGGTGAGTTAAGGGCCAAATAACAAAATCATGTCTCTAAGTTCATTGTTCCAGTGTTTTCAGATATTTAATTAGATTAGAAATAGCTGAGAGTAGTTCATGGAGAACAGTCCGGATTACTTCACATAGATAGATTGGTTTTCAAAAACATCAGAAATCCACGGAATGTGACATTGAATGTTATTTATTTACCTGTTGTTGAGACAAATCTGCTCGTAACAGCTTCCCATTCGTGGATTCAAAGCAGCAGCTGAGCATCTTCCCTCCAGGCGAGGCTGTACATTTGTGCCTAGGTGGCCACTGGGCAGAAATTGCCACTCTCTTCCTGGAGACCTGTGCTGTTCTTGAAAGGGCACAATTAACAGGTTAGGACAGCTTAGTTCTGCTGAGACAGCATAGGCTAGTCCTTAATGTTCCTGCATCTCTAAGGTCTGTCAGATGATCCTGGGCCAGAAGGCTGAAGATGTGTTCCAACTTCCTGACTTACTAGGCAGCTCTCTCTACAGTTTGTGTCAGTTCTGGAAGCTGTGTTAGGCTTCCTATATATTTTCAGTAATGTTGGTTATTCTCAGATTTCTGATGGGGTTAAAAGACTGCTTATAGTCTCTTAGCCAACCCAGGCTATTTATATTGAGAGAACAGATTTGAGAGGACGGTTTTTAGATGGCATACAATCTAAAGCCGGGACATAAGTTAGGTATAGAATTATAAGTCTTTTAGCTAGGACAAAAGACATTGTTCTGTCTTAATGACAAAAATGATAGAGTGGGTGTTAGGTCTATCTTATACCTTATAAATTACAAAATGGTAATAGTTGTGCTCAATGTATATTTTTGAGAGAAAATTTATTTTTTTATTTTAATTAAACAGAAAGGGTGATATGTGGCAGGATTTTCCCTGTCCAATTACATTAAAATATTAGTGCAGCAGGAGGCTTGTGATTGGACAGGGGAAAGAGAGACGGAGCTGAGAGAGAGAGAGAGAGAGAGAGAGAGAGAGAGAGAGAGAGAGAGAGAGAGAGAGAGTCTGGAGGGAGAGGGGGGAAGCAAGATGGAGACAGACAGACAGACAGGAAGATACAGATTCAGATTCAGTGTGGCGTTAAATAGCCACAGGTAGATAGGATATCATAAAGGAGAGAATAATTGGGAAATTGGGATAATTTGTCTAATCTAGGTGGGCAGCTTTTTATCATTATCAATTGATTCTGAAATCATTGCATTGGCATCTTGTGGATTGAGAATTTATTGCCATATAAATCTGATTGGTTAATTATAAGCTTCAGGAGTTTTGTTTTTACTGGATTACTGGAAGGAGGGACCACTGACCACAGGGGGGATTATGGCTGAGGGGGTACAGGCTGCACTGAGGCAGTGAACTGGAACTGCTATAGCAAGAGGTGTATTTTCAGTATATAAAAATCAATGGGATACAAGATTCAACTCAGTACTTCTTAGAAGGGGAAACAAAATACTCAAAAGAGGAAATATGGAGACAGTGTAGACTGAAGGAAAAAAGAGACTGAAGGAAAGGCCAACCAGAGACTGCTCCACCTGGGGATCCATCCCATATACAGTCACCAACTATTGTGGATGCCAAGACGTGCTTGCTGTCAAGATCCTGATATAGCTGTCTCTGTAGAGACTCTGCCAGACCCTGACAAATACAGAGGCATGGGTGGATGCTCGAAGCCAACGGTTGGACTGAGCTCAGCGTCCCTGATGGAGGAGTTGGAGAAGTCACTGAAGGAGCCAGGGGGTTTTCAGTCCCATGGAGGGAGCAACAGTGTCAACCCGCCAGACCCTCTGGAGTTCCCCGGGATTAGACTGCCAACCAAAGAGTACATGTGGAGGGACCCATGGCTCTGGCAGCCACATGTGTGGTAGAGGTGGCCTTATTGGACATCAGTGGGAGAAGCGGCCGTTGGGCCCGAGGGGGGTTCGATGCCCCAGTGTAGGGAAATGCCAGGATGGGAAGACAAGAGTGGGTGGGTGGGTGGGGGAACACCCTCATAGAGGCAGGGGAGGGGGGATGGGATGGGGGTTTCCGAAGGGGAGACCTGGAAAGAGGAAAACATTTAAATGTAAATAAAGAAAATATCCAATTAAAACATCAATGGGATATGATATTGAAGAAGAATTCGTTTATCAGTCAAACATGATAATTTCCTCTGCAGCCTCACTCTTAGTTCCTTGGGCTCCCTTCCACAGTGTAGTTAAGGGTGGTGTCAGTGTGACTTCACAGCAGGTGGGAGGTCCAAAAACCCATTCTTTCCTTTCTCCCTACAGCTGCTCATTGCCCAAATTGCACCCATGTATGGTGCATATGGAGACTTGATGTTTTATAAAATAATCTCAAAGAATGACAGACAAAGAATAATCTGGCACTGGGTCAGTTTTTGTTAAGAAAGGGCCTCCTGTGCCTTTTGGAGCCAGCCAACCAGACAGTCCTCTGTGCTGCCTCCTGAGATGAAAATAACAGGGGTGGGAGTGAGGGTGGGGGTGGGGGTGGGTGGGTGGATCAGCTACAAAAGCGCGGTTTCCTTTCGAGTTCTGCCTCTATGACGTCACTGTAGCGGGGCATTCCTTCCGCCCCCAAAGCACATTCGCACAAACAAGCACAAGCCACTCACCGCAGTTGCGCGAAACTTTCGCTTTCTTCCCGTGGTTTTTCACTCTTCAAAGAAATTCAGAGTCACAAGGGAAGCGAAACACCTGTGCGGATGGGCTGCACGTGGAGACAGGAAAACACTGCGGCAGGGGAATAAGTGGATTCTTTGGGCAAGGAAGCTGTTGGAGAGGAAAGTCACCGGTGTGGCGCCAGTGCCTGTGGGTGCATATTGGTCCGCACCCTGGGAGAGACCCTATGCTGGGGCGTGCACATCACTGACTGCACAGGGATCACTCTGCCAGAGGAATGGTGTGTTTTCCTCTTTCCAGGTTTTATCCCAGGCTTCCACGCGGTTCCAGCTTCAACAAGCAGAGCTCCCTGTGACACTCAGCAGACACTTTGGTGTGCTGAGACGGCTCGGTTTGTAGAGAACTCACTAGAGAGAATATACAGGAAAGATAGCAAAAATAACACTCAGGGGACATTAATGCACTTTCTGCTCCAAGAGCCCCATCCCTTCATTCTTAGTTTTTGTATATTTGTTTATGTAAGTGTGTAAACACATGGATCAGGCCATACATATGACAAGCAGAAGGTGGCATTCAGGAGTTGGTTCACTCTTCCGCCATTGGACTTCTGAATCCGGCAATCACTGTGTCTTGGGGAAATCTGAAGTCCCTTCTCTCCTTCAGACACTAGGAAGGGGAAATTTTTATTTGGCCCAGGAGCACAAATGTCTTTCTGCTAAACAAGAGTTCTGAGCCAAGTCAGCCCAGAAATCCAGGAGGACCAAACTGCACATCACCAGAGCCGCCAGCAGAGAGCGCAGGAGGACCATGGGACCACGGGGAAATGATGATGTGGGAAGAGGATGGTGGTGGAGTGAAGGAGTGAGTGAGTGTGTGTGTGTGTGTGTGTGTGTGTGTGTGTGTGTGTGTGTGTGTGTGTGTGTGTCTTAAGCAGGGAACACACAGTTTGCATTTTCTGAACATTTATCTAAACTTGAACTTTGTTTTCATTTGTGAATTTTTCATATGGCTAAGACGGTGACATCCATTCATATTAAAATTAATATTTCCAGTAAATTTCAGATACGTCAATTCAAATGTCTACTTACCCCTCAATGAGAAATACTCTAAGCTTGTGGCCAGGTGTGTGTGTGTGTGTGTGTGTGTGTGTGTGTTCACAGCACACTTATACACTGAATCACTTCTATTCCACATGCAAACATCAAGCTTCTTGTCCTATGAGAGGCTTTGGGTTCTCATTCTCACCTCCTCTTTTACCTAGAATTCTCACCATGACCAGTTTCTGTGTTTAATTGGGAATTTATATAGTTGTTGGGTGGTAGTTTGGTTTCTATCTTTTTTTTTTTTTTAAATCAAAATCTTCCTCAGCATCTCCAGCTAGCTGACCTAGAACTTTCAGAAATCCTTCCTCCTCAGTATCTCAAATTCAGGGATTTAATAAACTATCTGCATCAATAAACCTTCTTGGAATGAGATTTTTGCTCACTGTGTAACTTACAGCAGAGCCTGATGGCTCCTGGTGATTGATCTCTGGTGTCTCTGTCCTTAAACACATTCACTTGGGGCATGTGGCTGTGCTTTGAAGGAGCCACAAGGCTGGGATTAACTCTTTGCCCTCTGCCCATATTATTTAACTAAAGTCACCTATGTATGCTATCTCCATCCCCACCCCTAGGTCCCAGTCATCCTGAAACCCACCCACATTCGTTTTAGGTGCTTACGAAGATTCCACTTCCACAAGGACATCAGGTCCCAGCAGGTCAACTCCCAAGGTGCTTATCACACCTAATAGTTCCCTCAGCTTTACAGAAGGGGACTGGCATCTTTGTTACAAAAATAATAAAGTAAGTCCTTGCTTCTGACCCTAAAGTGCTTGCCTGAAAGAGCCTGGCTCTCGTATTACTTTCTCTTCTCCTTCGACAGGACCCTAGCTATCAAAGATGTCAACAGTCTTCCAATGGGGAGAGCAAACATTTGTTCTGTCTGAGTAGGTAAACAAAGCACTTGTTACAATATTTTAATTCAATAGTCAATTTTTATTTTGCCACGCATGACTTTTATTGTTGAACTCTCTTAGGTAATGGTTGAACAGCTTCATTATTTTGTGATCTAGGTGCATAGGTGACAGTATTTCTCCTTACAAGTCTATATTACCCAAGTATATTGGCATAGGGTCAGGTACAGTAGGCTTTATGCATACAAAAAGGATTTTCAAATATCTTGTCCTTATATAATCAGTGTTTATCCTTTATAAGCTTGGAATTAATTTGGTTGAAAAAAAATCACATGATTCTTTATGCTTGACTAAGATAGGTAAGTAAAATAAAATATTGGAAACAAAAGTTCTAAGAAGGTTCAAAACATCCCTTTTTAAAATTTAAGTTTTTATCAAGAGAAACTAGTTGCCCCCAGTCCCTGATGATTCTCTTTGGTTTGTTTGTCGCTCTGTGACTCATTGTAGCAATAAAGGACACCAGGAGAACACACATGTTCAAGAATGAAACTTTCTTTATTCATGCTTTTTTATTTTAAATTTAAATAACAATAGCAAAATAAATTCTGTGAGCTATTTTTACTTAGAGTTGCTTTGGTTCAGAGCGCTGTGCTGTCCTTATATCACTTCCTGGGTCACGCTGAGGTTAATGCAGGCTAAAGGCTGGGAAGGAGCGAAGGCAGGAAAGGAGCTGCAAAGGGCTGGGCCATTAAAAAAAAAAACAAAACAATTTTCAAGATTGAAAATTGTATTTGTCCTTTCAACTTTCATAGAAAGAAAAACTCCATTAGTTTGTGGGGAAAGAGAAAGAAATAGAAGTTCAAATGTCATGAAAATGAAAAGGGGAGTCAACTTCTCCTGAGAAATGGCAGTGGGTTATC
The DNA here is from genome assembly GCF_900095145.1 of Mus pahari. Taxonomy (NCBI): domain Eukaryota; kingdom Metazoa; phylum Chordata; class Mammalia; order Rodentia; family Muridae; genus Mus; species Mus pahari. The sequence goes on along the minus strand of NC_034595.1, from coordinate 40,869,477 downwards.
AAAACCCAGAGCTAAGGGAAAGGAGGAAGGAAGACGGATGTTGAAATGCACCAAGGCACTAAGACGGCAACTTCCGAGAGGAACGGAGAGAGAGTCCTCTGAGGACTCTGTGAGCAGCCCGCGGTCTGGAAGGCCTCCTCCAGCTGACGATTTTTAGTTTGACCCAGATGTGAACAGTTGTGGGAAGAGAAGGAGGGAGTCAAACCAACCACAGGAGACTGTCACTCTGACCGCAGTCACAGGAACACTAACCCAGTAGGCAGGCTAAGGCCTCCCCGAGGACTCCACCAAAGTGCTAACACTTTGCAAAACTGAGAAAGCACTGCCTTTCGAAGAAACCTAGAATTCGGAGAAAGGGGAATCGGCAGCTCCCACAGCAATCTGCTCTTATGCTGGAAGACAGTAATGATATTTAAAAAAAAAATGAGAATGGAGAAAATTATTGTAAGCTAACTTATGTCCATCCACTGCTCTAACGTAATTTAAAATATGAATTCAGTCATCTCAGTCGCGGCGTCTGAGACACTTTGGACATAAATAAAAAGGAGATCAGATACACAGTACTTTAGAGACAGTTGAGATTCGGGGTTACTAGAGGAAGTGCGAACTGAAACAGCTTTGGGGTTTACCGCGGAAGAGAGGACGTGGCCGGACCTGGTAGAACTGCAGCTGAGATGTCAAAGGGAGGAGTCTACGCAAGCTCATTGTCTCTTTCACTTTGATTTTTAAAACTGCATCATGGCTGGGGCACTAAGATGAATTTTGGGGGGTACGGGTTTTAGAAGAGTTATTGATGCCATAGACATATGTACGAACAGACAAGAACCTGCCTGGTAGGGACTCTGAGAACACAAGCCCCAGCACCAGAGACAGAAAGTATGGGGGGAAAGCACGAGAAAGGGGTGTCATCTGAAGTAAAATCAAGCCCAGGTGACAGTCTGTGACCTTCTTAAAACCCTCTGAGGATGTGGATGGGTGGGGGTAAGGGGGCGGTATCTTAGCAGAAGCCTACAGCTAGGCTTCCCTGCCCCCAACTACTCCGAGGAAGATGGGAAGTGGGTAATTAGCAGGCTGTGTGGCCACCAGTACATCTTTATTGTGCCTGCAAATTCATTTCCTCCAGGGGGAATCTGGGCATATAGAAACCTGTTAGCTTACAAATCGAACTGTCAGCAGGGTCTTATCAGGACTTGAGATAGGGGAGAGGTTGCAGGTACTGTAGACTGGGCAGCGGTGTGGTCTGCATGCTAGGACGATTGCTCGCTTATTTGTTTATTCATTTAAAGTCATTTACTCATTTATTTTAGATCACTGTTATTCCCTCAAAGTTGAGTGTTTCTCTAGATTGTTATGGGGAGACAGTAGGTTGGGATGTGAGGCAGGCAGTTCAGGGGACACTGAGGCTACTGGAGACTAACGAGTTTATTAGAAGACAGACAGACAGACTGGCAGGCTGCAGCATGCTAGGAACTTCAGGGAGATTTCAGGTCTGTGCTGATAAGTTTTTGTCAACTTGGCACAAGCTTAAGTCACTGGGAAAGAGGGACCCTTTGTGTAGGAATTGCCTCCATCAGATTGGCCAGTGGACATGGCTGCGTGACATTTTCTTGATGTCAGAGGGCCCAGCTCACTGTGGCAAGTGGCATTATTGGACATTTGGTCCAAGGCAGGTAACTGGGCACCTTGGCCCTAGATCGTATTTTAAAGGGAAGCTGAGCAAGCCATGCTTCTCCAAGGATCCCGGTTCCATTTTTGCCTCCGGATTCTTTCCCTGAGCTTCTGCGCTGAATTCCCTATACGGCAGAATAACCGCCACCTCAAGTTGCTTTGGCCAGTGTTTTATCACTGCGACACAGAAGCAAACTAAAGCAGGGCCTCTGCAGGAAAGATAGCATGGTGAGGTCTCTGTAGAGAAACAGGGCCAATGGGCAAAACAAGGAGACTCCTTTTACATCATTTTAGGATTAGGAGAGAATTATAGCTGGTGCTGCCAACCAAGCTCTGCCATTCGCACACAGGAGGCAAGGAAGGGAGTTGGGAACAGAATGCAGCGTCCCTTTGATGTAGACTCACTCCGCAGATGAGATGCGATTTGGGCAAGTGTGCTAGTGGCTTGGGCTTCATATGTCTCGGTGATGCTATAAGAGGAACCCCTTCAAACTGTATCCTAACAGTATATTCTTACACCTGGGACCCAGGGACAGATCCCTAGTGCTTCCTACAACCTGAATATTGTCTGAAAAACAATCAATATCAAAGGGTAGGTCCATAGCAAGAATTAGTTAACAGTAAAATCAAAATTTAACCACCTTTTAAGCCCTGGTAGTTTTAGGAAGCAAGGGCACTGATAATAATGTACACATATAAATAGTAGTTACTTTAGACAGGAATAGAAAATAAATGCAATAACACTAACAATTAAAAACACAAAGTAGCTAGGCAGTGGTGGTGCACACCTTTAATCCTAACACTCTGGAGGCAGAGACAGACATATCTCTGAATTTGAGGCCAGTTCTAGGATAGCCAGGGCTACA
>NC_034595.1:40854372-40866699 GCF_900095145.1 Mus pahari | reverse complement strand
AGAAGGAGGAGGAGGAGGAGGAGGAGGAGGAAGTAATGCTACTGACTAGTATTGAGTTGACAGAAAAAAAGTGAAGGAAATGTATATAACAGATGGAATAGGAGTGTGTGAGAAATGATGCATATGTTTATTACACATTCCTCACATAGAAACCTAACAAAATCCTATTGCCGCTCTAGCAATCCCTACCTAGAAACTGTAGGATTAAGTAAAAGATAGAAAAGTTAAAGTTAAACCCCTGCCCTTTATCTTCAGTGGACAAAGCAAGAAAGTGCCCTAAGGAATGATTATCACAGCCATATGGTCAAAGGTCACACTACTGGCTGTGTTTGCTAAGGAAGGAATGATTTGCATTGTTATCTGCAAAAGGTTGTTTGTTTCCATTACTACCTGAAACTGATCCTGCAAACATCTATTGGGTGTTAAGAAAAGAAAGGGGAAAAAAAAACCCTTTTGTTGGCTACCAGTGTGGACTCAGGTAGTCACACCATGGCCTATAGACTACCAAAGCTGTAAGAAACTGTTGGAGACTGCCAGAACTTTACAAAACCTGAGCTTGGTTCCACCTGGAGTTTCTTCACTTCTCCAAGTGCCTTCACCTTCTCAGCCCTGCTGGCTGGAGCTTCCACAACATTGGTGGTAAAGGAAAAGAGGATGGGGCAGTCTTGGCTGAAGTTTGACTGAGACAGAGGGAAAGATGTACATCCTTACGGCACACCCCAGATGTGAAGAGGCTGCATGACCGAGATCCTGCAGCAAACCAGGCCAGCCTGTATTCTTCTGGGGAAGAAAATAGAAGAGGGAAGAGCAGGGAGGGAAGGAGAGAGGAGAAAGAGGGAGTCAGTGTAGAACCTATAAGCAGTCAAGTTGGCTGGCGACCCGCTTGTCTAATGACTGCTTTCTCTTCAGAGCACAGCATGGAGCCCTCTTGGGCTTTGCTCCTGATCGCCATGGCACTAGGATGGAATAATGTAGCATTAGCCAGGCCTGTGGTAGATGGATAAAGGAGAGCTAGGAGATCTCTACATGAGAGTCCAGACTTTGTCTCCCTGTCCACTCTCTCTCAAAGGCAAGTGATCTTGGGAGATGCTAGAGTACATGGAAAGTAGGTGTCACTCCCATCTAGGGGCTTTCATCCAGCTCAAGGCCAGGTAAAGAATCCAAAGACAGGACAACTTTAAAGCATGAGAAGGTAACATCAGGGGATCACATAAAGTGTGTACGTATGTGTGAAAGTTGATGTCAGATGTCTTCCTTGCACACATTACTTTTCCCCCTACCTAGTTCTTCATGTTGAGGGGCTTTCTGGTTTGGCTAGTCAGGAAATTGCCTGACTCTGCAGCTGCCAGGTGTTGGAATTACCATCAGGGTCCCACAGTGCGTAGCTTTCCTAAGAGCTGGTGTCAAACATGGCTATCCATGATTATGTGGCAAACATAACAAGCTGAACCATCTCAACAAGCACTAGGCTTGGTGTTTTAATTCATCAGTCAAACTCTGTGTCTTCTTCACAGAGGATTTAATAAGGTTGCTATTCATAAGTAAGAATTTACTTCTCCATTTTAAATATTTTTATGGGAAATTCTTGTTTTTTTTTCCCCCAAATTATTTTGATTTAAAAATAGAAAACATCTTAGAAGGAGAAAAGGAAAGGAAAACACACAACATATTGGCAACGTTTTACTCGATGAGCTTCACACACCCTCACTTGTTCACAGTTCTCAAGTTGTGAAAGTATTCAGCCACCACACTGTTGGGCTTACTGGGATAATTGGGATCTGTTTCACAAGGAAGCCAGTGAATCTCATGATAGCAAACCCTATTCCTGTGGCCATTGCAATCTCCTAACTCCATTCTACCTGGTGGGATGGATCTTTTAGCCAAAGCAACTGAGTCCTTTAAGAGCTGCCAACTTGGCTCAACAAAAGGCATCCCCCAATGCATGACAGTTTGCAGGACAGTGGTCTCACCAAAGCAGATGCGGCTGAATGTTGACTCCTGGCTGTCCTATATATAAATCATGCCTTCCTTTTCTTTGCCCTTGGAATTTCTAGTTATGCTTTTGATAAATATTTTTTCTTTTCTGTGTGTGTATCCCTTGACCAATTTTACTTCATTTTGGGGTTTCATGGTAGCCTTCACCCTTCCATTCTAGATGGAGAAGTCCACTAATAACGTAATGTACTGTGGTGGTGCAAACCTTAATCCCAGCACTTGGGAGGCAGAGGTGGCAGGACCTCTCTGTGAGCTAGATGCCAACCTGGTCCACATAACTAACAAGTGGCAGGATAGCCAGGATTGTATAATAGAAAGATCCCATCTCAGAAAACAAAAACAAAAACAAAAAAACAAAAGAAACAACTTTTGTTTTAATTCTGATTTAGTGTGTTGAATTCTGACAGTTCATGTTTGTCTTAGACAGTCTTATTTCTCTTTCATTTTTGAGGTGTAGCTTTGGGGGACTCTCTTAGGGTTTCTATTGCTGTAATAAAATACCGTGACAAAAACAAGCTGGGGAGGAAACGGGTTTATATTTCCACATTGTGGTCCAGCGCTGAGGGCAGTCAGGGCAGGAACTGAAGCAGGGCAGGAACCTGGAGGCAAGAGCTGATGCAGAGGCCATGAGGGGTCCTGCTTACTGGTTAGCTTCCCAAGCCTTTCTCAGCCTGGTTCCTTATATAATACACTAGTCCAGCAACAGAACTACCCACAATGAGCTAAGTCCTTTCTCGTCAATCACTAATTAAGAAATTGCTCTACAGGCTTGCCTTCAGCCTGGTCTGATGAAGGCATTTTCTCAGTCCAGGTTTCCTCCTCTCATGACTGTAACTGGTATTAGGTTGACATAAATCAAGCTATCACATGGGGGCATGCTATTCCTAGTGAGTAGAGTGTTTAGTTTCTCTTAGCCTATTAGGATTTTGAGAAATCTGACATCTGTCAAATGGGTTTCCCTTAAATGGCTCAATGATTTTTCTCTTGACTGTTTTCTTTTTAATTATACTTTTTGTTCAAATTTACTCGGGGGGTGGGAAAGGGAAATCAAGAAGGAATTTAGATATCTGCATTGTTTCAAACATGAAAATACCACTTAACTGACTTTCTGACTTTTCACTTGGCCTTCTGGAATATACATAATTTGAATATTTGTTTAGGTCATAATCTCCCTTATCTCTTTAAGTTCAGAAATTCTTCTATATTTTTTCTTTGGTATTTGGCTGGACTTCTATTTCACTCATGAAAATCTCTAATTGCAGTATTTCTATTTTAGTCTTTCTCACGATCATCATGTCTTCAACAAATATTTTACTCACCCTGGGTATTGCTTCCCTAATTTCATATTCCATGTTTGCATAGTCTCCAAGATTTTATAATGTTACATTTGAATGTTTCTTTAGAGTTCCTTTTTGAAAAATTATCAGCTATATGTTTTTTTTTTCACTTTTCAGAAGTGCGTTTTACTTTAAGCAAACAACTTAAAAGGGAAATCTAGGTGGCTAATGAATCACTCTCTGCATTTTTCATACTTAAGCTACCTGCTGTGAGCAAATTCAAATCACACAATTAGTGTAGGATGAAGAGAGACAATTGACAAACTCCGACTAGTCAGGAAAATAGGTTACATAATCAAGGCCATCCTTTACAATACTCTTGGAGACCTCTGAAGTGTAGTTTGAAGACAGGTACTCATACACAGAAAACCCCAGTGTTAATGGAACCCAGTAAATAAGAATGAATGAATAAAATAACCTTTTCCTACTTTATAGTGTAGATGATGAAACATATAGTAAAAGAAGTTAAGTATTTACCTTTGCTACTCATAAAAAGACCAATTCAGATATTTCCTGTTTGTCTGGAATGCTTCCAAACTACATACACTGCCAGCCTAAAGCATATTGTCATATAATAAATGAATTTGTTTTGGAACAGATATACTTTTCATATTCTTTAGATTGGTGTTATAGGGCTGATAATAAAAATAAAATCTGTTCTGTTTGCATGTTTCAAATAGGGACTGAACTTGTAAACCTGGACATGTTGAAAAATTCAACCCATAATCTGTACTTCTTAGATAAGCATAAGTCTGTCTTTGTTTTGTGGAACCTGTATAAACAAAGCAGCAGTCTGATTTCTAGTCAGTCAGAGCTTCAGAAGTGATCTGATTTCTAGCTGGTCAGAGCTAAGAAATTCCCTGGACCATCCAGGTCTGACTCCCTCCCTCCCTCCACTGATGGATTCCTTATCTCCTCTGGGTGCTGCTCTGTCACCAATGCTCATGAGAAGGTCCCCTATAGAGCATCCATTGGATGTACTATTAAAGCATAGGACAAGAGGATCAGTACAACTGAAATAAGATCAATACAACTGAACGAGAATCAACACAAGTAAATGAGGACCAATACAAATGAATGAAGATGTCTATTTAATCGATCCCAGGAGAGCCAGTGCTCAAGTAATGACCTTGAACCTCTGTTGTTGGTTGTTTCTCTCTGTCCCTAGAGTGAAGGACACTATCAGTCATTATTTCAGCCTGGAGGATCCAAGTCTGAAAGTCAAGGTAGAGATTTGCACTGCACCTGAGGTTAACATGATGTCTGTCTCATTGAAAGAGAACTAAAATCATCCAATGGAAAAAAGACATCATAGTAAACAAATGGTGCTGGTTGAACTGGCAGTTGACATGTAGAAGAATGCAAATTGATCCATTCTTATATCCTTGTACAAAGCTCAAGTCTAAGTGTATCAAAGACCTCCACATAAAACCAGAGACACTGAAACTAATAGAAGAGAAAGTGGGAAAGAGCCTAGAACACAGGGAAATTTTTCCTGAACAGAACACTAATGGCTCAGGCTCTAAGATCAACTATACATAAGTCTAATAAAATTGAAAAGCTTCTGTAATGCAAAGTACACTGCCAGTAGTACAAAACAGCAACCTACAAATTGGAAAAAGATTTTTACCAACCCTACATCCGGTAGAGGGATAATATCCAACATATACAAAGAACTCAAGAAGTCAAGAAGTTAGACTACAGAGAACCAAATAACCCTATTAAAAATAGGGTACAGAGCTAAGCATTCTCAACTGAGGAATCTTGAATGGCCAAGAAACATCTAAAGAAATGTTCAACATCCTTAGTCATCAGGGAAATGCAAACCAAAATGACCCTAAGATTCTACCTCACAACTGTCAGAATGGCTAAGATCAAAAATTCAGGTGACAGCAGATACTGGTGAGGATGTGGAGAAAGAGGAACACTCCTCCATTGTTGGTGGGATTGCAAGCTGGTACAACACTCTGGAAATCAATCTGGTGGTTCCTCAGAAAATTGGAAATAGTTCTACCTGAGGACCCAGCTATACCACTCCTAGGCATATATTCAAAAGATGCCCCAACATATAACAAGGGCACATGCTCCACTATGTTCATAGCAGCCTGGTCTATAATAACCAGAAGTTGAAAACAACTCAGATGTCCCTTGACAGAGGAATTGATACAGAAAATGTGATACATTTTTACAATGGAGTACTACTCAACTATTAAAAGCAACAACTTCATGAAACTCACAGGCAAATGTATAGAACTAGAAAATATCATCCTGAGTGAGATAACCTAGTCACAAAAGAACACACATGGTTTGTACTCAATGATAAATGGATATTAGCCAAAAAGCTTGGAATGCCCATGATATAACTCACAGATCATATGAATCTCAAGAAGAAAGAATACCAAAGTGTGGATGTGTCAGCCCTACTTAGAAGGGGGAACAAATAATCATGGGAGGTAGAGGGAGGGAGAGAGGAGGGGAAGGAAAAAGGGGGACAGGATCTGGTGTGGGAGGAGATAGGTGGAGAAATTCAGAGGGTCAGGAAATTGAACAGAGGTATATAGCAGTGGTGTGGGGGAACTGAGGGTAGATATTAGAAAATCCCAGATGCCATGGAAGCAAGAAGTCTAAAAGAAATGCTGGGACAAAGAGTGGAGCAGAGACTGAAGGAAAGGCCATCCAGGGACTGCCTCACCTAAGGATCCATCTCATTTGCAGACACCAAATCTAGACCCTATTGTTGATGCTAAGAAGTGCTTGCTGACAGGAGCCTGATATAGCTGTTCTTTGAGAGCCTCTGCCAGAACCTGACCAATACAGATGGGGATCTTGCAGCCCACCATCGGACTGAGCACAGGACCCCAATGGAGGGTAGGACTAAAAGAGCTGAAGGGTTTGCAACCCCATAGTAAGGAAACAATATCAACCAACCAGACTCCCACCCCCAACAGAGCTCCCAGGGACTAAACCACCTACCAAAGAGTACATATGGAGGGATGGACCCATGGATTCAGCTGCATATGTAGCAGAGGACTGTCTTGTCTGGCATCAATGGGAGGAGAGGCCCTTGGTCCTGTGAAGGCTCAATGCCTCAGCATAGGGGAATGCTAGGGCGGTGAGGCAGGATTGGGTGGGTGGGGGGGGGAGCACCCTCATAGAAGCAGGATGGAAGGGGGATAGGATAGGAGGTTTGTGGAGGGGAAACCAGGAAGGGGGACAACATTTGAAATATAAACATATGGAAAAATAAATAAAATATTTTTTTTAAAAAGGCACAACATGAAATTGGGAGATTATACTGGAGTCCTAGAGGATACATTTTATACATAAATCAAATCCTTGTTTAGATTTGTCCCAAATGCTATTTCTTGAAGCTCTTATGATTCCAGATTTCTTCTCAGGATATATGTCATTTGTCACCATATAGGCAGGATAGTTATTACAAGTATGCTGTGTTTTCATACTGTGTATATGACTTCACTGATATTTGTTCTTGTAATTATCCAACACTCGCGTGAATTGAGAGTAGACTAACGGGAAACAGGGTCGGGGAACAGAGACACTGCTAAAGCGTGGAGAATCCCTTTCAAAGCACACTTAAGACACAATGAAGGGAATCTAGCCAGGCTGAACATGGAAAACTGGCATGACCAGGGTTCTAGCAGACCTTGCCCTTCTCCCCTAATCCCTCTGCAGCATTAGATGGGGCTATTCACATATTTGCCTACTTCATTCACCTAAGCATGACTACCAAGGTCTAGCTATCAAAGTACTGAAAACCAGCAAACAAAGGCCTCCTTGTGTTTGCCCCAATGAAGCCGTACAATATTAAACCCCTCATCCTAACAGAGGTTCCCTTCCTTTTGCTTTTATTAACTGCCCTTTGCCTATGGGCGATGTTTGCTTCCTCTCTATCCAGAGGCAGTCCTTTGAGCTCCCACCCCCAGGACAGTATCTCTTCCCCTTCTTCCTTATTCCCTCCCCCCTTCTCACTAGTCCTCTATCACCTGTCCTTGTCTCTTATTCTTGGTCCTTTGTCTTTCCAGGTCAAGTAAATGACCTTTGTGCTAAGAACATGGTTGTGGAGTGTTTTGTAGAAATACCAATCCCTTTACACAGTTTGACAGGAGCAAGATCTTATGCCTGATCCCTGCACAGTGTGTTGTCTGGGCATTCAGAAGAATATGATACACAAGAGCAAAGGAAAGACTTAGGAATTAACCATGAATGGATGAGAAGCTCAAGACGGGTAACTCTAATTGCCTGAACACTATGCAATGTCATATGCAACTATAATACTTGGCAGCTTGATTATGTATATAATTTCTTTACTGAAAAATACCAATATAAACAATATAAAATTTTAAAATAATTAAAGAATGAACAAATAAAACAAGTTACATTTAGTAATAATTTATAAAAAAACGTAACTTTACCAAATTATGCTGCAATATATGTTACATCACAAAGATAGTTAAGAAAGTGAATAAATAAACACAAATAAATAAATATGTACAAACATACATACATGCATGCATACATACATGTATACATAGAACTGAACAGAAAGTGAACAAATGACTATACAGAAATATTTAGGTAAATTGTTTGAATTCCTGCCAAAATGAGCAACAGTTTTGGGATGTCAGAATCACAGCAGTGAGATGCAGTGTTCTAGTCCAGGGGAGGTCTCTCCACACTTTGTCTCAGGACTCACTCCTTCTCCTCACTCAGTCTTGCCAGCAAGTTGGCTGAGGAAGACAGGGCTCTCCAGACTTCTGCTCTGACCACCTCCCAGGCACAGGGGCTGTGTTTCTTCTCTCTCAGGTACACTGTGATCCTGTGGAAGTATTTCCTCACAGCCAGGGAGTCTTCCTGGGTCAAGGGAAATTCCTGCACCCCAACCTGTTGCAACAAGCAGGCCTTGAGGTCACTGAGCTGCTGATGGAGGTCACTGCAGAATGAGTCTAGGAGGGTTGCATTCCAAGCTGCAGATGACTCCTTTGATGTGAAGATGTTCAAGACCTGCTGGATCAGCTCACTAAAGACAGGGATGGCTTGAGCCTTCTGGATCTGCTGGGCATCCACCTTCTCCTGGGGGAATCCAAAGTCCTTCCTGTCCTTCAGGCAGGAGAGAGGGGNGAGTCTCCTCATTTGTACCAGGAATGTCAAGGCTCTCTTGTACCTGAGGTTATGACTCTGAAGCAGGTCACATCCTAGAGAGCAGGTTGACCAGTAGCTCGTCACCGCCAGGATCATCAGGAAAGCACAGAGCCTTGCCATGGTGAATGTTGCCAATGCTTCTGGTCTTCTGGGCTGTTTGGTCCTGATCCTTCCCCTCTAGATTCTCTGAAGACCATCCTGGGTGGATGTGTCTTAAGTAGGGCAAACACTAGTCTTTACTTTCTGAATGCCCTCCCATCACTTTCCAATTGTCTTTTCACTTTCTTTAGCGCATTCTCTGCTTAGGTACGGGTGTTTTTCTAAACCATTGTGGTTTTCATCATTGCTTCCTCTTACATTGGTCCTCAACAAAAGCTTTTTTACATTTCTTTTCCTAATTTGAATTTTCATTAACGGTTACAGCACTGATGAACTGTCCTTACTTGAAATTTACATATTTTTTATAAATTAAAATTTTCTATAAAATATTCTATAAACATTAACCAAATTGATTTTATAATTAATTATTGTTTTATTTATATTGCTTACAAAGTATTTAAATCATAATACAAGGTATGGTTGCATGTTTCTCAATTAATATACATCGAAGCAAAGGGATTCTTTAAAAGTTCCCAATATTTAAAGTCCTAAAGTTGTTTTTTTTTAGTTACCTTCGTTAAATGTAATATAAATTTATATGAAGCTTAATTCAATAATTGCTGAATGTTAGTTATTTATGATAATTTTAGTGCCATCAGGAGGATGCCGGGTACATAAAGCTTGCAATTAAACTCAATGAGCTGAGTGTGAACCCACTGTTGCATTAGAGAACCAATGCATGTACAGGAACCGTCCTCACAACATTCATAACATTGCAGGTTTGCGCATTCTCACTCTCTCTCCCTCCTCTCTCTCTCTCTCTCTCTCTCTCTCTCTCTCTCTCTCTCTCTCTCACACACACACACACACACACACACACAATCACACACAATCACACAGTCACACAAACACTCATTAGTGACAAAGGCACCTCATGTGGGTTCTTACCCTCTACCTGCATTCTTCTTAGACACTGAATTCTTTCCGTGCAATATTTCCTCTCTGTGCTTATAGCACATTTTCCCTGATTTCCTCTTTCATTGCATGGAATGTCGTTCTGATTTTATTTGTTATATTTATACATGGTCCTTTAGTTACCTGTGTCTATGACTATTGTTTTCAAATATTTTTCAAGCAATTTAAATCTTTGCCTTTTCTCTCAGAAATCTACCAGACTCTTGCACATTCTTGGTTCTAAAGCATCTGACAAAAGAAATCCCAGTTGATTTATACTCCTAACAGACCAGTATTTACACCACAGTGTCTGCTTGGAGACCCTATTTATTTTTTCATTTCTCTTTGTGTCATTTCACGGGATTGAAAATCCAGCAGGACTAGTCATAATGTTTTGTGTTCATTTCAATAAACTGAAGAATCAGAAACTCTGCCTTACTTATTTGATTTCCTGAAGCAAACAGCATAATCTCCCTTTTTTACAAGTTAAAACTCAGTGTCATTATTTGTCACTTAATTTTTGTGAATATCACTGTAATTAATAATTTTTACGATACAAATATTATAAATTTTGGAGACTTACTTAATAATTAAAATAGGCAATAGGGGAAATAGCTGAATCAGGAAAGTTCTTGCAGTAAATATATAAATATAAAAGAGCCGGTACTGGTGACACCAGTCTAAACCTCACAATGCTTTACAGACCTATAATGATAAAAGGAGCATAGGTTTGGTATCTAAACAGATGGTTGATCTATGGAATAGAATTGAAGACCCATACAGAATTCCTTACACTCACTGAAATCTCATTTTTAAGAAAGAATATGAAAGTACACACCACTGGCAATAAGAGACCAAATGAATGGTGCTCATCTAATTAGATGGTTACCTCTAAAAGAATGAAAAATATTCAACATCCTGAAAAAGACGGAAATGCCTAGCCTCAAGGACCTTGATATATGACTTGATACACTAAATCTGATAAAGGAGAATGTGGTGAATAGGCTTCAACTCATTGGCAAGTGCAAAGGGCTGTAGATGTGCTGAACTGTGCATGTAGAAGACAGAGATGGGTGTCACGTACACTCTATCACTCCTCTAGATACCTCACACTGGCCTTGAAGCTTTCTGATTAAGCTAGGATGTTGACCAGATCATTGGAATGAACTTCCTCCTTTAGTTAAGACATTACTGTGTCCTGCTCTGTAAGTGGGTACTGGTCACTGCAGCTCAAGAACAGCAGACGCAGAGAACTGGATACAGCCATTCTGACACTCTCAATCCTGAAGCTTGACAAACCTGGCAGTCCCCAGCTTACATGGTGTTACTGTACACAGATGTGTCTTCATGGACAGCTGTGTGATGGTCCCTGACTCTAACGTCCTTTCTATGTGGACTGGGTGTGCATTAAATCAAGTATACTTATGCATTCTCCTGCTTCAGTTCTTCCATTTCTGTCTCTTGACAGAAAATGAAAAGTTATTGAATCAAAGGTGTGAAACACTTTGTGTTTTCTGAGCATATTGATATCTTGAGCTATTTCATATTTTTTTATTATTTAACCATGAAAGTGATGAAAATTACATTAAAAATAACCACCAAAGAAAGAGTACAGGAAGTCATATCTGAAACATGTTTAGTAGCCACACAAATAGCCATATATATCACTTTTTATATATATACATATATATAGTCTGCCCCATGTAGTCAAGGGGCAGAACAAAACATCTAGGAGGAAGTTGTTGGAATTGACAGGAAGGAAGAGAAGTTCTAGCNTTTCCTTGGCAGTTCCACAGACAGATACACATTATATTCCTCTGTTAACATGTCTTTCAAAACTCAAAGAGGCTGAGGGGTGAAGAGCCCCTGATATGTTGAGCCATGTCCCAGTAAATCACAGATCTTGCCCCAGTAGACCTATGAACTAAGCTATTCTGCTTCAATTTAGACAGACCATGGCCTGGAACAGAGATTCACATTGCACACATGTGTGTGGGACATTGTAGAAGAGGTTACCTTAACCCTTGAGGTCACAGATCAAAGAGAGTCATAAATCAATGCATTGGCTGAATTACTGTTGCTGGTCTCATCAGGCAGAGGAGCAGTTGAAGAATCTCTTCTATGGGTTCCCATGCTATCTTACAGAATTCCTAGCTCAGGGTTGGTTAAATCAGTTTCTCAATGCATTTCCTACGGATCAAAAGGGTGTGAGTGTGGCTGTGCATCCCTACTGGGAGGGCTACTCACATACCCCTTCTCCAGAGAACTTCAGTTATAGGAGACTAGAGGGAAAGGGCGCAAAACCTTTCTATGCATACTTATCTGTCCATTGTTCAGAAGACATGACCTGTGGACCCGAGGTGAGTTTTCCTTCCTAAGATGAGTTTGAAGGGAATAGAGTCTTCCTGAAGTCAGTTTTTCTGGGGAAAAGTGAATTTTAGTGTGGAGAAAACTCTGCCAGAAACAAAATTCATGAGGAACTTGCTGGTTTGTTCTATGCAGACCAGGCCAGTTGTTGAGTCCCTTCTTCTGTATATTTTTCTCATATTTGAAGATTTAGTTTCCTTTCCTTTCTCTCTCTCTTTCCTTCCTTCTTTCTTCTTTCTTTCTTTCTTTCTTTCTTTCTTTCTTTCTTTCTTTCTTTCTTTCTTTCTTTCTTTCTCTCTCTTTCTTTCTTCCTCCCTTCCTTTCCTTCTCTTTCTTTCTTTCTTTCTTTCTTTCTTTCTTTCTTTCTTTCTTTCTTTCTTTCTTTCTTTCTTTCTTTCTTCCTTCCTTCCTTCCT
>NC_034595.1:40840258-40853707 GCF_900095145.1 Mus pahari | reverse complement strand
CTGGTGGGATTGCAAGCTTGTACAACCACTCTGGAAATCAGTCTGGCAGTTCCTCAGAAAAATTTTTTTCTTTTTCTTTGATGAAACAGTCGGTATTAGGTCACTAGAAGAACATTTTCGTATGTCTAAAATTAAGAGGATATTCTCATTCAAGAGAGTTTCATTCAAACCTTGAACTCCTTCATTCTGGTTTCCACAGTGGTCATGTGTTTTCAGAAAAAAAAAACTCCAGTCAGGAAGCAAGATGGAATAGACAGCAGCTGTAAGGTGAGCAGAGCCTGGTATTGGGAGAATGGGGAGCACACACTAGAGATCATGCATCAGACAAGGGCAAGGACACTGAAGGATGGGATCTGGGACAGCAGGGAGGTACTGGGAGTCTATCATAGAGAAAGCTGTGTGTGCACAGAAATGTACATATACATATACATACATATATAATGATAATGGTATTATAGATCATTTATGCAGGACATCATACATAACATGCATTTATCTGTAATTCTACTTTCAATTTTAGCCTAAAACACTGATGCCCATATATTTGTCAGCCATTAATTCTTATTGAATATTGAATTAAGTGATTAATCTTTCATGCCCAATGTGTCTAGTGGCATAGATGGTCATTTACTTATGACAGACAGCAAGAGCTTTCTGTTCCTCAGCTTTCTGTGCTTTTGCATTTTCTTTTCCTTCTTTCCTGAGGTGTTGATTTGATGGTCAATGTCTCCAATTCTGTTCTATTTCTCTTCTCTACTTTCCTAGAAAGAAAACCCTGATGCTGGTTTGTAATACTGAACCAAAAACACAATGTCATTGGAAAAGAAAATCTAAGGAAGGAACTGATGCATCAACCAAATGACAAAGTAGTAGCAAAAATGTTAGCCACTAAATGAATCCAGGAAATATTTTGTCAAATTGGACTAAGGAATATGACAGGAACAGGATTCTCTGGCTTTCTACTGCACAGCATGATGTCTATACATCCAGAATACTGCATACTGGAGAGAAGAAGATGAAAAGATTTAGGGTTTATCTAAATACTGTGCAGTGTATGTGTGTATCCTCTCTGATATTTAGAAACTGTTCATTTGTACAACATTTATAGTGTAGGCTCTAATGTTAAAAATATTTGATAATGTTAAAAAAATATCAAATTAACTAATCCAAAGTGTCTTATAAATCAAATTTACTTGAATACAAAATAAGTTAAATAAAAATGATAACTTGGTACATTAAAAATATAAGACTAAAATATTTAACTTTATTACCTTAAATTATATTAATAGAATAGTAAATAGATAAATAAATAAATAAATAAGAAAGAACAAATGGATGCAGATACAAAAATGGTTTTCCATATTGAAAATAATTACTCAATATTGCGGAAACATCTAGGCAGGTTGCCTGTATTCATATGAGAAAGTTTTGAGAGTTTTTAAAGGAGAACTTATAAAGTGAGATGAAGTGTTCTAGTCCAGTGGAGGTCTCTCCACACTTTGTCCCAGGACTCACTCCTCCTCACTCAGTCTTGCCAGCAACTTGGCTGAGGAAGACAGGGCTCTCCAGACTTCTGCTCTGACCACCTCCCAGGCACAGAGGCTATGTTTCTTCTCTCTCAGGTACACAGTGATCCTGTGGAAGTATTTTCTCTCAGCCAGGGAGTCTTCATGGGTGAGGATTTCCTGTCCCACAACCTCCTGCATCACACAGGCTTTGAGGTCATTGAGCTGCTGATGGAGGTCATTGCAGAAGGTGTCTAGGAGAGTTGCATTCCAAGTAGCAGATGAGTCCTTTGTTGTGAAGAGGTTCAGGATCTGCTGGGTAAGATTTCGAAGGACAGGGATGGCTTGAGCCTTCTGGATCTGTTGGGTATCCACCTTCTCCAAAGGCAATCCAAAGTCCTTCCTGTCCTTCAGGCAGGAAAGAGGGGAGAGTCTTCTCAGTTGTTCCAGGAGTGTCAAGGCCCTCTTGTTCCTGAGGTCAAAAGTGTGAGGCAGGTCACATCCTAGAGAACACGCTGACCAGTGGCTCATCACTATCAGGATCACGAGGAAAGCACAGAGCCTAGCCATTGTGGGTCTTGTAGATGCCGATCACTCTCTGGGCTGTGGGTTCGAGTCTTCTCCTCTAGGTTCTCTGAGAGCCTGCTGTGTGCATCTATCTTACATAGGGAGAAGCACAAGTTTCTCCTTTCCGATTACCCTCCCCTTGCTTCCCAATTCTCTTTTCACTTTCTTTACTTCACTCTCTGCTTGTGTGTGGGCTTCTTCCCCACTCAGGCTTGTGGGTTCCATCATTGCTTTCTCTTTCACTGCTGCCATCCAAAAGCTACTCTACAGCGTTTCGCATTAAATTAGATTTAAATTGTCATTAACCACTACTCCACAGATATACAGTCTCTGAGTGAAAACTGCACATCTACTGCAAACATAAAATTTCCCCATGACTGTATTTTAAATTTATTGTAGTTCATTTTACAATCTTTCTTATTTATTTATACCATTTACATAAATATTTCTGTCAAAAAGTAGAGTATGGGAGTAACTGGAACCAGCAGGATCCAGGGATGCAGGAGACCTGACCAACAAGTTTTTGTGGTCAGCACCAGTCTACCTTGGACTCACATATGGTGGACAGTGCTCTAGCATGTCCAGGATCTTAGGATCACTGCTGAGTAGAACACAAAATCTGTTCCAGCACTGACAGAAGTGGCTGGGACCAGCAGGATCAAGAGATGTAGAAAACCAGCCCAACCAGTGACTTGGGTTCCATTCAGTCTGCACTGGTCTAGGTTGGGTTCAAACTCAGAGGACAATCCCACATCCCCCAGAGGAGGTACCACTCCCATGTGCTCTAGCATGCCCAGGATGTTAGGATTCCAGGATTTTGGTCACACCAGGATCTCAGGGTCTCAGAGGAAGCTTGACTTCCAGGAACTCTGACACCCCCAGAATCTCAGGATCACAGGATCCCACAATCAAAGGATCACAGAGGAAACAGGATTCTCAAGTATTCTGACCCAAGTGGGAATAACAGGAGGACAGGCTCCAATCAGATACAGCAAGGGATGGAGCTCTTGAGATAATCAGATGGCAGGAGGCAAGCATAGGTACAGAAGCAACAGAAACCAAGGTTACTTGTCATCATCAGAACCCAATTTTCCCACCATAACAAGTCCTGAATACGCCATCACACCAGAAAAGCAGCCCAACCAGTGGATTGGGTTCCTTCCAGTCTGCACTGCACTAGGTTAGGTTCAAATTAAGAGGACAGTCCCACAGCCACCAGAGGTACTACCACTCCCAGGTGCTCTAGCATGCCCAGTGATCTAAAGTCACTCTCATGATGATGATGGAGGACTTTAAGATGGACACAAAGAAATCACTTAAAGAAATACAGGAGAACACAAGTAAACAGGTAGAAACCCTTAACGTGGAAACAAATAATGTTTTAAAGTATTACAGGAAAACACAATCAAACAGGTGAAAGAATTGAACAAAACCATCCAGGACCATTAAAAGGAAGTAGAAGCAATAAAGAAATCACAAAGGAAGACAAATCTAGAGATAGAAAATCTAGGAAAGAANCCAGGAGCCATAGATGCAAGCATCANCAACAGAATACAAGAGNTAGAAGAGAGAATCTCAAGTGCAGATGATACTATAGAAAACATTGACACAACAGTCAAAGAAAATGCAAAATTCAAAAAGATCCTAATACAAAATATTCAGGAAATCCAGGACACAATGAGAAGATCAAACCTAAGGATAATAGACATAGACAAGAAAGAAGATTTCTAAATTAAGGGCCAGTAAATGTCTTCAACAAAATTATAGAAGAAAACCTCCCCAACCTAAAGCAAGAGATGTCCATGAACATACAAGAAGCCTTCAGAACTCGAAATAGTTTGGACCAGTTAAGGAATTCCTCACATCACATAATAATCAAAACACCAAATGCACAAAACAGAGAAATAATGTTAAAAGCACTGAGGGAAAAAGATCAAGTAGCATATAAAGGCAGAGCTATCAGAATTACATCTGACTTCTACCCAGAGACTATGAAAGCCAGGAGATCCTGGGCAGATGTTATACAGACCATAAGAGAACACAACTGCCAACTGAGACTACTATACCCAGCAAGAATCTCAATTACTATAGATGGAGAAACCAAGATATTACATGACAAAACCAAATGTACACAATATCTTTCCACAAATCCACCCTTTGAAGGATAAAAAATGGAAAACAACAACATAAGGAGGGAAACTACACCCTAGAAAGAGCAAGAAAATAATCGTTCAACAAACCCAATAGAAGATAACCACGCAGACATAATATCAAAAATAACATGAAGTAAAAATCACTATTCCTTAATATCTCTTAACAACAATGGACTCAATTCCCCAATAAAAAGACAGAGACTAACAGACTGGATATATACATAGGACCCAGCATTTTACTGCATACAAGAAATACAACTCAGTGTCAAAGACAAACACTATATTAGAGTAAAGAGCTAGAAAACAATTTTCCAAGCAAATAGTCCCAAGAAACCAGCTGCAGTAGCCATTCTAATATCAGATTAAGTCGATTTTCAACAAAAAGTTATCAAAAAAATTAAGGAAGGAGCCTTCATACAGATCAAAGGAAAAATCTATCAAGAAGAACTCTCACTTCTGAACATCTATGCTTCAAATGAAAGAACATTCACGTTTATAAAAGTAACTTTACTAAAGCTCAAATCACACATTGCACCTCTCACTATAATAGTGGGGAACTTCAACACCCCACTCTCAATGATGGACAGCACCTCATGGTACCTTCTCCAAAATTCACCATATAATTAGACAAAAACAAGCCCCCCAAAACACAAAAATATTGACATAATCCCTTGCATCCTATCAGATCACCATGAATTATCTTCAGTATGATTGTCTTCAATAACAACAAAAACAACAGGAAGACCACATGCACATGTAAGCTGAACATCTTTCTACTCAATGATAATGTGGTCAGGGAAGAAATAAGAATAAAATTAAAGACTTTTTACAATTTAATGAAAATGAAGGCACAACATACCCAAACTAATGGGATACAATGAAAGCAGTGCTAAGAAGAAAACTCACAGTTCTGAGGGCCTCCAAAAGAGAAACTTGAGAGAGCATCCACTAGCAGCTTAGAAGTTGAAAGCCTTAGAACAAAAAGAAGCAAATACACACAAGAAGAGAAGACCGAAAAAATAAATAAATAAAATAAAATAAAATAAAATAAAATAAAATAAAATAAAATAAAACTTAGGGCTGAAATCAACCAAGTAGAAGAAAAACAAACTGTACAAAGAATCAACAAAATCAGGAACTGGTTCTTTGAGAAAATCAACAGGATAGCTTAAACCCTTAGCCAGACTACCTACAGGGCCCAGAGACAGTATCCAAATGAACAAAATTGGTAAGAAGAAGGGATATATGAAGACAGAAACTGAGGAAATTATAAAAGTCATCAGATCCTTCTACAAAGGCCTATACTTACCAAAACTGGAAAATCTGAATGAAATGGACAATCTTCTAGCAGATACAAAGTCCCAAATTTAAATCAGGATCAGGTAAGACACCTAAACAGTCCTGTAACCCGTTAAAGAAATAGAAGTAGTCATTAAAATACTCCCAACCAAAAAAAATCCCAGAACCACAGAGGGTTAATATAGAATTATATCAGACCTTCAAGGAAGACCTAACACCAATACTCTTCAAACTATTCTACAAAATAGAAACAGAAGGAACATTGCCTAATTCATTCTACAAAGCCAGAGTTATTCTGATATTAAACCACATAAATACCCAACAAAGAAGGAGAAGGTCAAACCAATTTCCCCTATAAATATCAATGCAAAAATTCTCACAAACCAAATCCAAATCACATCAAAAGAATCCTTCATCTTGATCAAGTAGGCTTCATCCCAGGGATGAAGGTATGGTTCTATATTTGGAAATCCATAAACATTGTTTATATAATCCACTATATAAACAATCTCAAAGGAAAAAAGATGATCTTTAGCATCTCATTAGATGCTAAAAATGCCTTTGACAAAATACAACACTCCTTTATGTTAAAAGTCTTGGAAAGATCAGGAATTCAAGGCCCATACCTAAACACAATAAAAGCAATACACAGCAAATCAATAGCCAACATCAAACTAAATGGAGATGTACTTGAAGCAATCCCACTAAAATCAGAGACTAGACAAGGCTGCCCACTCTCACCCTATCAATTCAGCATAGTACTTGATTTTCTAGCTAGAGCAATTAAACAACAAACGGAGGTCAAAGGGATACAAATTTGTAAGGAAGAACTCAAGATATCAGTATTTTGGGATGAAATGATAGCATACTTAAGTGACCACAAAAATTCCACCAGAGAACTCCTACAACTGATAAACAACTTCAGCAAAGTGCCTGGATATAAAATTGACTTGGACAAATCAGTAGACTTCCATTACAAAAAGGAAAAATGGGGTGAGAAAAAAATTAGGGAGATTCCACCCTTCACAATAGTTACAAATCATATAAAATATCTTTATGTGACTCTAACCAAGCAAGTGAAAGATCTTTATGACAAGAACTTCAAGTCTCTGAAGAAAGAAATTGAAGAAGACCTCAGAAGATGAAAAGTTCTCTCATGTTCATTGACTAATAGCATTAATATTGTAAACGGCCATCTTAACAAAAGCAATCTACAGATTCAATACAATCCCCATCAAAATTCCAACTCAATTTTTCACAAAGATAGAAAGAGCAATTCTCAAATTCATTTGGAATAACTAAAAACCCAGGGTAGTGAAAACCATTTCCAACAACAAAAAGCCTTCTTGTGGAATCATGATTCCTGACATCAAGCTATACTACAGAGCACCTCAAGAAATGTTCTTTGTTTAGCTCTGTACCGCATTTTAATGGGGTTATTTGAATTTCTGGAGTTCAGCTTCAACATGCTTAATTTATCAGGGAAATGAAAATCAAAACAACCCTGATATTCCACCTCATACCAGTCAGAATGGCTTAGATCAAAAATCAGATGGTAGCTGATGCTGGCAAGGATATTGAAAAAAGGGAAAACACCTCTATTGCTCGTGGGATTACAAGCTGGTACAATGACTCTGGAAATCAATCTCCTGTTTCCTCAGAAAAATGGAAATAGTTCCACCTGTGGATACAGCAATACCACTCCTAGGCATGTTCTTGAATATGCTCCAACATATAACAAAGACTCATGCTCCACTATATTTGTAGCAGCCTTATTTATAACAACCAGAAGCTCGAAACAACCCAGATGTCCCTCAACAGAGGAATGGATACAGAAAATGTGGTACATTTGTACAATGGAGTACTACTCAGCTATTCAAAATAATGACTTCATGAAATTCACAGGCAAATGAATGGAACTAGAAAATATCATCCTGAGTGAGGTAACCTACTCACAATGAACACACATAGTATGTACTCACCTATCAATAGGTATTAGCAAAAAAGCTTGGAGTATTTATGATACAACTCACAGACTATATGAATCTCAAGAAGAAAGAAAACCAAAGTGTGAATGCTTAGGTCCTACTTAGAAGGGGAACAAAATAATCATGTGAGGTAGAGGGTGGTAGGGAGAGAGGAGGGGGAAAAGGGGAATGCAAAAGTTGTGTTAAGATACTGGGGAATAGTACAGAGGGTCAGGAAATTCTTTGGAGGTATGTAGCAGTGGGGAATGGGGAACTAGGGGTAGCCACTAGCAAATCCCAGATCCTAGGGAAGCAAGATGTCTAAAGGAAATGCAGGGGCATAGAGTGGAGCAGAGACTGAAGGAAAGGCCATTCAGAGACTGCCCAACCAAGACACCAAACCCAGACACTATTGTTGATGCCAAGAAGCACTTACTGACAGAAGCCTGGTATAGCTGTCCCCTGAAAGGCTCTGCTGCAACCTGACAAATATAGATATGGATGCTCACAGCCAACCATTAGACCAAGTATAGGGACCCAGGTATCCCAATTAAGGAGTTAGGGGAACAACTGGTGAAAGGGAAGGGCTTTGCAACCCCTTAGGAATAACAATATTAACCATCCAGACTGCCCCCAAGAGCTCCCAGGGAGTAAACCACCAAAGACTACATATGGGAGAACCCATGGCTGCTTAAGTGAGCAGAAGATTGCCTTGTTTGGCATCAATGGAAAGGGAGACCCTTGGTTCTGTGGAGGGTCAAGGCCCTATCATAGGAAGGTGCTAGATCTGTGAGGCAGTATTGGGTTGGTGTGGGGGGGAGCATCCTCATTGAAGTGGGGGAGGGGGCTTGTGATAGGGAGGGTGTAGGGAAACAGGAAGGGAGACAACATTTGAAATATAAATAAAAAATAATTTTAAAAAGAAGGCAACACCAGCAAGATTCTGCTGAAGGGACCCTGATATAGCAGCCTCTTGTGAGGCTATCCCAGAGCCTGGCAAACACAGAAGTGGATGCTCACTGCCAGATATCGGAGGGAACACAGGGTCCCCAATGGAGGAGCTAGAGAAGGTACCCAAGGAGCTGAAGGGGGCTGCTACCCTGTAGGTGGAACAACAATATGAACTAACCAGTACCCCCTGAGCTTGTGTCTCTAGCTGCATATGTAGCAGAAGATGGCCTAATCGGCCATCAATGGGAAGAGAGGCCCATTGGTCTTGCAAACTTTATATGACCCAGCACAAGGGAACGCCTGGGCCAAGTAGTGGGACTGGGTGGGTAGGGGAGCAGGGGTGGTGGTGGGGTTTATAGGGAACTTTCGGGATAGCATTTGAAATGTAAATAAAGAAAATAATAATAATAATTTTTTTTTAAAAAGGTGCATTTGACCCAAGACCTGTTACCAGTGCAGAGAGCAGGAGAGGAGAGCCTCCTATGACTGCCAGAAGCTGTTGTTGACCAATTGTGAGCCATCGTCAAAGCTGACTCTGTTACAAGTACAGGCGAAATTGTCAAAAACAAACAAACAAAACAACAGCTTAGACACAACCATCAGGCATTTGAGGCAAACTTGAAGGTAAAAACACTTGGTAAATGTGTATCTCATGAACTGACAGACTGGAAAAAATTGTTGCTTTTTTTTAAAAAAAAAACACAAACCTGTCATTTACATTTACCCTATGGGATAAAGAAACAATTTCTTCATTGGCTTCTGATGTGCCATGAAAAGTGGATTGTATATCAAAACCTGCAATGACCAGCTCAGCCATCAGACTGGGAAGCAGCTCAAAAGCATTTCCTAAAACCAAACTTGGACAAATAAAAGGTCACAGTTGCAAAAAAAAAAAAAAAAAAAAAAAAGGGCAACACACGAAATTGGGAGGGAAATCTGCAGTCCTAAAGGATACATTATATATATATATATATCATTCTTGCTTAGGTTTATCCCAAAGGATATTTCTTGAGGTCCTTATGACTTTGTGGATTCTGAGAAACCAATCAGCTATTTCTGCATTTACTTGAAGAAAGTTCCTGCCTCAGCTATCTCCCCACTGAGTATTTTAGTAATTTAGTAAGTCTCCAAATACCATATTTCTGTTTGGAAAAGTACAAAACATAGTGATATTCAGAAAAATTAGGGTGAATATAATGACACTGATATTTAACTTGTTAAAAAAAAGGGAGAGTGTGCTGTTTGCTTTAGGAAATGACAGGTAAGGCAGAGTTTCTGATTCTTCAGTTTATTGAGAAGGACACAAAACATTATGACTAGTCTTCCTGGATTTTCAACCTTGTAAAATTACACAAAGAGAAATAAAAATCAAAATGAGGATCTCCAAGCAGACATTGTGGTGTGAATACTGGTCGATTCAGATCAGAAATCACCCAGGATTTCATGTGTCAGATGCTTTGGAATCAACAATGTGAAATACAATTATAGATTTCTGGGAGGAAAAGCAAAGTGCTGGATTGCTTGTAAAAGATTTGAAAGCAATAGTCAGAGACACAGGTAGCTAAAAGACCATGTAAAAATATAACAAACAAAATCAGAACAACATTACATGCAATGAGAGAGAAGATCGTGGAAGTGTTTACTAAGAGAAGGAATCTTAGACTTGAAGAATTCAGTATGTTCAAGAAAAAGGCAGACAGAGGTTCAGTGTCCACATGAGGTGATATTTCTCTTCTCTACGTTCCTGAAAAGAAAACCCTGATAATGGTTTGTGACACTGAACCAAAAACATGATGTTGTTGGAAATGAAAGCTGAAAAACGAACTGATGTGTCATCTAAAGGACAAAGTACTAGCAAAAATGTTAGGTACTAAGATAATAAGGACAAGATCTATGGCCATTAATAAGAATGTCATGAAAGTGACTATGTTTTCAAGTGATCTTCAGTGTCAATGCAATCCATATAAAACTTTCAGATACTTTTCTCAGAAGTGTCACCTTTATAGCACTTGATTTTCTGCAAATAGGCAGATCACCAATATATGGCCCTATCACATATAACCTTTTTACCTTTTTTCCTGCTCCCACTGAAGAATCCGATATGGTAACACTCATAAGCATGTTCATCCAAAGAGACAGAAACATCTAACTCCTGACCATAGAATCAGGGGGAAAACATCAACAAGGAATTCCTGTAATTGACTGATTAGTCTCAAGAGGAGATGAGGAAGTTCTAGCATTCCTTGGCAGTTCCTATAGATAACCATTTCACGTGCCTGTTCAAGTGTCCTTCAAACATCACAGACACTGAGGGTCAAGAGCCCCTGATATGTTAAGCCATGTCCCTGTAAATCACAGACATTGCACCAAGACCTATGAATTAAGCTATTGTGCTTCAGTTTAGAATGACCATGGCCTGGAACACCGATTCACATTGCACCATGTGCATGTGCCATTGTGGAATATGTTACCTGAACTACGGAGGGTACACAACGAAGAGAGTCTTAAATCATCAGTGCATTGACTAAACTCACTGGTGCTGGCCTCAGCAGGCAGAGCAGCAGGTGAAGAATTTCTTCTATGAGTTCACATGCTCTTACAGAATTCCTAGCTCAGGGTTGGTTGTCTCAGTTTCACAATGCATTTCCTACTGATCAAAAGGGTGTGAGTTTGGCTGTGAATCCCTGCTGGGAGGAATGCACACAGACCCTTCCTTCTCCAGAGAACTTCGGTTATAGGAAGCAAGAAGAAAAATACACAAAGACCTTTCTGTGCATACTTATCTGTCCATTGTTCAGACAACATGTGGGGAACTGAGAGGGTTTCCCTTCCTAAGATGAATTGAAGGCAATGGACTCTTCCTGAACTCAGTTCATCTGGGGAAAACTGTGTTTTAGTGTGGAGGAAACTCTGCCAGAAAACAATTCTGTAAAGAACTTGAGAGGAGTTGGATTAGGTTTGTTCAATGCAGGCCAGACCAGTAGGTGGAGCACTTCTCTAAAACTTTCTCATAATTGAATATTCGGTTTCCTTTTCCTTTTTCTCTTTCTATCCTTTCTTCTTTCTTTCTTCCTTTCTCCTTTCTTCCTTCCATCCTTCCTCTTTCTTCATTTCTTCCTTCCTCCCGCCCTTTTTTTCTCTTTCTTTTTTCTGTCTTTCATCTCTTTTTGTTTGTTTGTTTTTCTTCTTTTTCCTTAACACAGAAAGCATGAGGTCTCTAGAAGATCATTGTCTAGGGTCTAAAATTAAGAAGAAATTCTTATCCATGAGATTTTAATTCAAACCTTGAACGCCTTCATTCTGGTTTCCACAGTAGTCGTGTGTTTTCAAAAAAAAATTCCAGGCAGGAATAAAAAAGGAATAGACAGCAGCCATATGGTGAGCAGAGCTGGGTAATGTGGAGAGAATGAGGAGCACACACTGGGGCTTCCTGCAACAGGGAGGGGGAGACAAGGACAGTGACCCTGAAAGATGAGGTCTGGGACAGCAGAGAGGTACTGGGAGTCTGTCAGAGAAAGCTGTGTGTGTATACAAAGGTAAACATACATATATATGTGTATATGCATATATAAAATTAATGTATATGCATCATACATACAGGACATCATATATGATATATACATTTATCTGTAATTCTACTTTCAGTCTCAGTCTAACACTTGGTGACCATATAATATATTTGTCAGCCATCAATTCTGACTGAATATTGAATTCAGTGATTAATCTCCAGTGCCCAATGTGTCTAATGGTATAGATGTTCAGTTACTTGTAACAGACAGAATGGCTCTCAGTCCCTCAACTGCCTGTCCTCTCCCATTTACTCTTCCTTCTTTCCTGAGGTGTTTGTTTGATCATCAAATTCTCCAATTCTGTTCTATTTCTCTTCTCTGTTTTCCTAGAAAGGAAACCCTGATGTGGGTTTGCGGCACTGAACCAAAAATATGATGTCATTGGAAATGAAAGCTGAAAAAGGAACTGGCCTATCATCTGAAGGACAAAGTAGTAGCAAAAATGTTAGGTACTATGATAATGAGGACAAGATCTATGGCCATTAATAAGATAATGTTATGAAAGTGACTATGTTTTCAGGTGACCTTCAGTGTCCATGCAATCCATATAAAACTTTCAGTAATGTTTTTCTCAGAAGTATCATATTTAAAATATATGTGGAGCCATCAATATAAGAATGAATAAAGCAATGCTGTGTTCATACTATCACAATACCTGATTTGAAATTAGGGCTTACATTATAGAGAGGGTTCCTGAAGTAATGCTTACCACAGAAACCTCTTGCAGTTCATTCCAATGAGCAGAGAGACTCTCAGATGGTCACTAGGCAGAGAAAAAAAGGCTGATTTCCTTGCCTCAGGGATATTTGGAGAGGGAGTAGAAGAATTGGAAGAGCCAGAGGCAGTGGATGACTGCAGCAAAGATGTGTTCTTAAACACAACATGTGTATTGAGAGTGGCATTGACTGAATGAACAAGAACAAGCCNGACAAAATATCAGCTTGGAAAATAGAGGCAATTGGACCTCCAGTTAAGGAACTAGGTCCACTGATGGCTGCTTGGAGAAACAGATTCAGGTATCCTCAGGGATGGGTCACCAGAGATGGATTACCCATGTTCCAGAGATGGTGCTGTATCATGCACAACTAGTAGTTCAAAGAAGATGGAGCAAAGGAGGAGGGGGAGGACGAGGGGGAGGAGGAGGACGAGGACAAGGAGGAGGAACAGAGAGATAATTAGAAAATGTGGAGAGGAAGGGTCCAGGAAAAGGAGAAGGAGTAGCGGTGTTTCAGAGACTTAATGCTAGAGTCATTTCAGGTTCCTCATGAGATCATTGCCAGGACTTGTATAGGAGGCTTATTATGAATGGAGTTAATTTCCAGGTTCTTCTTGTCTTGCTTTTCTCTGCTATATAGGCAGGCTACTCTTTTTTCTTGATCTGTTTTGCATTGCTATACATGATCTCCCTCATACTTAGAACCCTAAACAATTAAACACA
>NC_034595.1:40826994-40828123 GCF_900095145.1 Mus pahari | reverse complement strand
TTTCCTAGAAAGGAAACCCTGATGTGGGTTTGTGGCACTGAACCAAAAATATGATGTCATTGGAAATGAAAGCTGAAAAAGGAACTGACCTGTCATCTGAAGGACAAAGTAGTAGCAAAAATGTTAGGTACTAAGATAATGAGGACAAGATCTATGGGCATTAATAAGATAATGTTATGAAAGTGACTATGTTTTCAGGTGATCTTCAGTGTCAATGCAATCCATATAAAACTTTCAGTAATGTGTTTCTCAGAAGTATCATAATTAAAATATATGTGGAGCCATCAATATAAGAATGAATAAAGCAATGCTGTGTTCATACTATCACAATACCTGATTTGAAATTAGGGCTTACATTACAGAGAGGGTTCCTGAAGTAATGCTTAAAACAGAAACCTCTTGCAGTTCATTCCAATGAGCAGAGAGACTCTCAGATGGTCACTAGGCAGAGCAAAAAGGCTGATTTACTTTCCTCATGGATCTTTGGAGAGGGAGTAGAAGAATTGGAAGAGCCAGAGGCAGTGGATGACTGCAGCAAAGATGTGTTCTTAAACACAACATGTGTATTGAGAGTGGCATTGACTGAATGAACAAGAACAAGCCAGACAAAATATCAGCTTGGAAAATAGAGGCAATTCGACCTCCAGTTAAGGAACTAGGTCCACTGATGGCTGCGTGGAGAAACAGATTCAGGTATCCTCAGGGATGGGTCCCCAGAGACGGATTACCCATGTTCAGGAGATGGTGCTGTATCATGCACAACTAGTAGTTCAAAGAAGATGGAGCAAAGAGGAGGGGGAGGACCAGGGGGAGGAGGAAGATGAGGACCAGGAGGAGGGACAGAGAGACAATTAGAAAATGTGGAGAGGAAGGGTCCAGGAAAAGGAGAAGGAGTAGCGGTGTTTCAGAGACTTAATTCTAGAGTCATTTCAGGTTCCTCATGAGATCATNCCCAGGACTGGTATAGGAGGCTTATTATGAGTGGAGTTAATTCCCAGNTTCTTCTTGTCTTGCTTTTCTCTGCTATATAGGCAGGCTAATCTTTTTTCTTGATCTGTTTTGCATTGCTATACATGATCTCCCTCATACTTAGAACCCTAAACAATTAAACACATTAGCAATAAGGATA
>NC_034595.1:40825285-40826460 GCF_900095145.1 Mus pahari | reverse complement strand
AGATAAAACTTGTTATACATACAGAAAATAACTACTCAATATTGCTGTAATATCTAGGCAGGTTGATTGTATTCATACTGAAAGTAATGAGAGTTTTAAAAGGGGAGCTCATATAGTGAGATGCAGTGTTCTAGTCCAGGGGAGGTCTCTCCACCCTTTGCCTCAGGACTCACTCCTTCTCCTCACTCAGTCTTGCTAGCAACTTGGCTGAGGAAGACAGGGCTCTCCAGATTTCTGCTCTGATCACCTCCCAGGCACAGGGGCTGTGTTTCTTCTCTTTCAGGTACACAGTGATCCTGTGGAAGTATTTCCTCACAGCCATAAGGGAGTCTTCCTGGGTCAGTGGAGGTTCCTGCACCCCCACCTGCTGCATCAGACAGCCTTGCAGGTCATTGAGATGCTGGTGGAGGTCATTGCAGAATGAGTCTAGGAGGGTTGCATTCCAAGCTCCAGATGACTCCTTTGATGTGAAGATGTTCAGGACCTGCTGGGTCAGCTCACTCAGGACAGGGATGGCTTGAGTCTCCTGGATCTGCTGGGCATCCACCTTCTCCTGGGGGAATCCAAAGTCCTTCCTGTCCTTCAGGCAGGAGATGGGGGAGAGTCTCCTCATTTGTACCAAGAGTGTCAAGGCTCTCTTGTACCTGAGGTTATGACTCTGAAGCAGGTCACATCCTAGAGAGCAGGTTGACCAGTAGCTCATCACCACCAGGACCATCAGGAAAGCACAGAGCCTTGCCATGGTTAATGTTGCCAATGCTTCTGGTCTTCTGGGCTGTTTGGTCCTGATCCTTCCCCTCTAGATTCTTTAAAGACCATCTTGGGTGGATGTGTCTTAAGTAGGGCAAACACTAGTTTCTACTTTCTGAATGCCCTTCCGTCACTTTCCAATGGTCTTTTCACTTTCTTTAACGCATTCTCTGCTTGCATCTGGGTGTTTTTCTAAACCACTGTGGTTTTCATCATTTCTTCCTCTTTCACTGGTCCTCACCAAAAGCTTTTTACATTACTTTTCATAATTTGAATTTTCATTAACTGTTACAGCACTGATAATCTGTCCTTACTTGAAAATTATATATTTAATATAAATCAAAATTTTCTGGAAAATATTCTATATTCACTAACCAAATTGATATTATTATTAATTATTGTTTTATTTTTATTGCTTAAAAAGT
>NC_034595.1:40821765-40825274 GCF_900095145.1 Mus pahari | reverse complement strand
TTTTTCTTGATCTGTTTTGCATTGCTATACATGATCTCCCTCATACTTAGAACCCTAAACAATTAAACACACTAGCAATAAGGATAGATGATGGATACACAACATTAAGGAAATCGGATGCTAAATTAATCCAGGGACTATTTGGTCAATGTGAACCAATGAATATAATAGGAGCAAGATTCTCTGGTTTTCTACTGCACAACATGCTGTCTATACATTCCAAGGAACACTACATGCAGAGAAGAAGATGAATATATTTAGTGTTTGTCTAAATACTGTGCAGTGTATGTGTGTATCCTCTCTGGTATTTGAAAACTGTTCATTTGTACGATATTTATGCTGTGTGCTCTAAAATTAAAATATTTGATATTTTAATAAAATATTAAATAAATATTTTAAAATATTTAAATAAATATTTAAAAATATTTTACTTGATAAAATATTTTTATCTTGTCAAATAAAAATATTTGATAATGTTAAAGCGATAAAAAACTGACAAATCCCAAGTGTCTTATAATGCAAATTTATTTGAATGCAAAATAAGTTAATTGCAAATGACAATTTGGTAAATTAAAAATATAAAACCAAAAGATTTAACATAAATACCTTAAATTATATTAATAGCAGAATAAATAAATAAATAAATAAATAAATAAATAAATAAATAAATAAGGACATATGGATGCAGATACAAAAATGGTTACACATGATGAAAATAATTGCTCAATATTGCTGCAGCATCTAGGTAGGTTAATTGTATTCATACTGAAAGTAATGAGAGTTTTAAAAGGGGAGCTTATATAGTGAGATGCAGTGTTCTAGTCCAGAAGAGTCTGCTCCACCCTTTGTCTCAGGACTCACTCCTTCTCCTCACTCAGTCTTGCCAGCAAGTTAGCTGAGAAAGACAGGGCTCTCCAGACTTCTGCTCTGACCACTTCCCAGGCACAGGCACTGTGTTTCTTCTCTCTCAGGTACACAGTGATTCTGTGGAAGTATTTCCTCACAGCCATCAGAGAATCTTCCTGGATCCAGAGAGATTCCTGCATCCCAACCTGCTGCATCAGACAGCCTTGCAGGTCATTGAGCTGCTGGTGGATGTCATTGCAGAATGAGTCTAGGAGGGTTGCATTCCAAGCTGCAGATGACTCCTTTGATGTGAAGATGTTGAGGACTTGCTGGGTCAGCTCACTCAGGACAGGGATGGCTTGAGCTTCCTGGATCTGCTGGGCATCCACCTTCTCCTGGGGGAATTCAAACTCTTTCCTGTCCTTCAGGCAGGAGAGGGGGGAGAGTCTCCTCATTTGTGCCAGGAGGATTAAAGCTCTCTTGTTCCTGAGGTTATGACTCTGAAGCAGGTCACATCCTAGAGAGCAGGTTGACCAGTAGCTCATCACCACCAGGACCATCAGGAAAGCACAGAGCCTTGCCATGGTNAATGTTGCCAATGCTTCTGGTCTTCTGGGCTGTTTGGTCCTGATCCTTCTCCTCTAGGTTCTCTGAAGACCATCCTGGGTGGATGTGTCTTAAATAGGGCAAACACTAGTTTTTACTTTCTGAATNCCCTTCCATCACTTTCCAATTGTCTTTTCACTTTCTTTAACTCATTCTCCACTTGTGTTTGGGCATTTTTTCTAACCCATTGAGATCTTCATTATTGCTTCCTCTTTCACTGCTCCACACCCAAAGCTAGTTTTGAAGGCTTTTCTTCCTAATTTGAATTTTCATTAACTGCACCAATAAACTGTCTTTGTAATTTACATATTGATTGTAAATCAAAATTTCCTGTAATATATTCTCTAAACATTAACTATATTGAATTAACAATTTTTGTTTTATTTGTATTGTTTACAAAGTATAAATAATAATGCAAGGTATTGTTGCAAGTGTCTCTCAATTAATATACATTGAAGTAAAAGTACAATTTAAAATATTTAGAGTCCACTCGGCAGTGGTAGTGCACACCTTTAATCCTAGCACTTGGGAGGCAGAGGCAGGCAGAATTCTGAGTTCCAGTCCAGCCTGGTATACAAACTGTGTTCCAGGACAGCCAGGGCTAGACAAAACAACTCTGCCTCAATAAAAAAAAAATTAAGTCCTAAAATTGGGTTTTTCTAGTTGTCTTCATTTATTTAAAATTTAATTTAATAATCAATGCATGTTAGCTATTTAGCTGATGATTTTAGGGCCATCGGGAGGATGCAGGGTCCAGAAATGCTCACTGTCAAACTTCATGAGCTGAGTTTGCTTCCTGGAACCCACAGATGCAGTAGAGAACCAGTCCATGCACAGGAGCCTCATCACAACATTCACAACACTGCAGGATGAGCATGTGTATGGTCTCTCTCTCTTGGTGTGTGTGTGTGTGTGTGTGTGTGTGTGTGTGTGTGTGTGTGTGTGTGTGTGTGTGTGTGTGTGTGTGTGTGTGTGTGTGTGTGTGTGTGTGTGTGTGTGTGTGTGTGTGTGTGTGTGTATTTCTCTCTTTCTTTCACACACTGAGATGCACACACATACACAAACACAATCACACATTCACACACTCACTCATTTGTGACACAGGCGCCTCATATGTGCTGTGAGCCTCTGTCTGCATTCTTCTTTGACATAATCAGTTGTTCAAGTCTGAGATTTCTTCTCTGTATTTATACAAATTTTTCCATGATTTTCTCTTTCATTGCATGGAATGTTGTTCTGATTTTATTTGTTTTATTTGTGCATGATATTGTAGCTACCTGTGTCTCTAACTATCACTTTTAAATCTTTTTCAAGCAATTCAAAACTTTGCTTTTCCCCTCAGAAATCTACAAGGGTCTTGCACATTTTGGCCTACAAAGCACCGGACCAAAAAAATTCAGGCTGATTTACAATCCCAACCTACCAGTATTCACACAATGGTGTCTGCTTGGAGACCCTCATTTCCCTTCTTTGCCCTTTGTGTCATTTCACAGGGTTGATAATCCAGAACGACTAGTCATAATGTTTTGCATCCATCTGTATAAACCAAAGAATCAGAAACTCTGCCTTATTTATGTCATCTCCTGAAGCAAACATCACAGTTTCCCTTTTTCACAAGTTAAATACCAGTACCAATATTTGTCACCTATTTTTTTTTCTGAATGTCACTATGGCTAGTACTATTCAAACACAAATATTATAAATTTTTGGAGACTTGCTTGATAATTAAAATACACAATGGGGAGCTAGCTGAGTCAGGAAAGTTCTTGCAGTAAATGCAGAAATAGCTGATTGGGGTTTCAGAACTGGAAAGTCCTGTACAGGAGTCCATGCCTGTAATCCTGATAGTGAAGAGGAGATACAGACAGTTATCTGAAATGCTATACTAGTCAGTGTCTTCAAGAGAATTAGAATTTATAGAAAGAATTTTCTCTTTCTCTCTCTCTCTCTCTCTCTCTCTCTCTCTCTCTCTCTATATATATATATATATATATATATATATATGTGTGTGTGTGTGTGTGTGCTCTCTGCTTCCTGACTGAGGATGTGATGTGACC
>NC_034595.1:40814480-40820661 GCF_900095145.1 Mus pahari | reverse complement strand
TGATAAAGGAGAAAGTGGTGAATAGGCTTCACCACATGGGCAAGTGCAAAGAGTTTCAGCTGTGCTGGCCTGTGCATGTGCATGTGTGTATGGAAGACAGAGATGGGTGTCATGAATGCTCTATCGCTCTCTTCCTGATGCCTTCCTCACAGTGCCTCACACTGGCCTTGAAGCTCACTGATTTTGCTAGGATGTTAGCAAGATCATTGGGTGGACTTCCTCCCTTAGTTAAGATGTTTCTCTATCCTGCCTTGCATGGGTGGGTACTGGCCACTGCGGCTCAGGACTAGCAGACACAGAGACCTGAAGGTGGCCCTGTTCACACTCTCAGTCCTGGAACCTAACAAACTTGGCAGTCTCCAGCGTAAATGGTGTTACTGTACACAGATGTGTCTTCATGATGTGTGATGCTCATTGGTTCTAAGGTCCTTTTTGTACGAACTAAGTTTGCATTGAATCAAGACTGCTGATTTGTGCAGGATTGCTAGCCCAGTACTTTGTCACCTACTGTATTCTCCTGTCTCAGTCTTTCAATTTCTGTGTCTTTATTCCTACAGTTTGTTCATTAAAGATGAATTATTAAATAAAAGGTGGGAAATGCAATATAACATCACATTTTCTGAGCAGGTTGATATGTGAAGCTATTTCATAAAATTTTTATTACATAACTGTCTTAGTCAGGGTTTCTATTCCTGCACAAACATGACCAAGAAGCAGTTAGGGAGGAAAGGGTTTATTCAGCTTACATTTTCCACATTGCTGTTTATCGCCAAAGAAAGTCAGGATTGGAACTCAAGCAGATCAGAAAGCAGGAGCTGATGCAGAAGCCATGGAGGGATGTTCTTTACTGGCTTGCTTCCCCTGGCTTGCTCAGTCTGCTCTCTTATAGAATCCAAGACTACCAGCCCAGAGATGGTCCCACCCACAAAGGGCCTCTCCTCCTTGATCACTAATTGAGAAAATGCCCCACAGTTGGATATCATAGGGGCATTTTCCCAAATGAAGCTCCTTTCTCTGTGATAACTCCAGCTGTTCAAGTTGACACAAAACTAACCAGTACAATAACCATGAAAGTGATGAAAGTTACCCTAAAATAACCTGCGAAGAAACAATACAGAGAGTAATATTATTTGAAACGTGTTTAGCAGTCACACCAACAGCCATTTATCCAATAATTACAATCCTCAACACAGTCTGCTTCAATTACCAAATCTGCAACTCACCTTGATATCACTGGGTTATTTGCAAATATACAGATCAGCAATAGATGTCCCTATCACATATACTCTTTTTACCTCTTTCTCTTTTCCCACTGAAGAATCAGACATGGAAACACTCATATAAGTATGTCCACTGCCCAAAGAGACAGAAACACCTATCTCCTGACCATGGAGTCAGGGGGAAAACAAGACATCAAGGAGGAATTGCTGTGATTGACAGATTACTCTTAAGAGGAGTTGATGAAGTTCTAGCATTTCCTTGGTAGTCCTACATACAGATACACATTTCATTCATCTGTTCCAGTGTCCTTCAAAGCTCAAAGAGGCTGATGGGTCAAGAGCCCCTGATATGTTGAGCCATGTCCCTGTAAATCACAGATGTTGCCCCAATAGACATGAATTAAACTACTCTGCTCCAATTTAGANTGACCATGGCCTGGAACACAGATTCACATTGCACCATGTGCATGTGACATTGTGGAGTAGGTTACATGAACTACTGAGGTCACAGATCAAAGAGAGTCATCAATCAGTGCATTGACTGAATTCACTGTTGCTGGCCTCAGCAGGCAGAGAGGCAGGTGAAGAATCTCTTCTATGGGTTCAAATGCTGTCTTATAGAATTCCTAGCTCAGGGATGGTTGTTTCAATTTCACAATGCATTTCCTACTGATCAAAAGGGTGTGAGTTTGGCTGTGAATCCCTACTAGGTGGGCTTCACACAGACCCCTCCTTCTCCAGAGAACTTTATAGGAGGCTAGAGGGAAAGGACACAAAGGACCTTTCTGTGCATACTTATCTGTCCTTTGCTCAAAAGACATGACCAGGGAACTGAGAATATTTCCCTTCCGAAGATGAGTTTGAAGGCAATGGACTCTTCCTGAAATCATTTCATCTGGGGGAAAGTGTGTTTTAGTGTGGAGGAAACTGCCTGGGAACAATTCTGTAAAGAACTTGAGAAGAGTTGGATTAGGTTTGTTCTTTGCTGGCCAGGCCAGTAGGTGGAGCACTTCTTCTCTAAAACTTTCTCATAATTGAATATTCGGTTTCCTTTTCCTTTCTCTCTTTCCTTTCTTTCTTCTTTCTTTCCTCCTTTCTTCTTTCTGTCTTCCTTCTACCCTTCCTCTTTCTTCTTTTGTTCCTTCCTTTCTTTCTCTTTCTTTTACCTTTTTTTGTTTTGTTTTGTTTTTGCTTTTTCTTCTTTTTCGTAGAAACAGAAAGCATTAGGATTCTAGAAGATCATTGTCTAAGGTCTAAAATTAAGTGGAAATTCTTATCCATGCGAGTTTCATCCAAACCTTGAAATCCTTCATTCTGGTTTCCACAATGGTCATGTGTTTTCAGAAAAAAAAACTCCATTCAGTAATCAAGATGAAATAAAGAGCAGCTGTACAGTAAGCAGAACTGGGTATTGAGAGAATGAGGAGCACACACTCGGGATGCTGCATCAGGGAGGGGGAGACAAGGACGGTGACGCTGAAAGATGGGGTCTGGGACAGCAGGGAGGTACTGGGAGTCTGTCAGAGAGAAAGCTGTGTGTACACACATATGTACATATACACACATGTATAAAATTAATGGTATATGCATCATATATACAGGACATCATATATGGTATATATATATATATATATATATATATATATATATATATATATCTGTAATTCCACTTTAGTTTCAGTCTAACACACTAATGCCATATAATACATTTGTCTGCTATTAATTCTTATTGAATATTTAATTCAGTGATTAGTCTTCCGTGCCCAATGTGTCTAATGGCATAGATGTTCAGTTACTTGTACCAGACAGCAAGGGATTTCAGTGCCTCAACTGTCTGTAATTTCCCATTTACTCTTTCTTCTTACCTGGGGTGTTGGTTTGATGGTGGACATCGCCAATTCTGTTCTCTACTTTCCTAGAAAGAAAACCCTGATGCTGGTTTGTGGCACCGAACCAAAAATATGATGTCATTGGAAATGAAAGCTGAAAAAGGAACTGACCTGTCAGCTAAAGGACAAAGTAGTAGCAAAAATGTTAGGTACTAAGATAATGAGGATAAGATCTATGGCCATTAATAAGATAATGTTATGAAAGTGACTATATTTTCAGGTGTTCTTCAGCATCAATGCAATCTACATAAAACTTTCAGTAATATTAATCTCAGAAGTCTCATATTTAAAATACATTTGGAGCCCTGAAGATAACAAAGAATGAAAGCAGCACTGTGTTCATTCTGTCACAATACCTGATTTGAAATTAGAGCTTACATTATAGAGAAGGTTCCTGCACTGGCCATTGCTTACCACAGAACCCTATTGCAGTCCATGGTGGTGAACAGAGAGACTCACAACTGGTCACTGAGCAGAAAACTATGGGCTGATTTCCTGGCCTCAAGGATCATTGAAGAAGAAGGAGTAGAAGAATTGGAAGAGCCAGGGGGGAGTGGATGACTGCAGCGAAGCTGTGTTCTTAGACACAACTGGGTAGTTTCAATACTCATGTGTATTGAAAGTGGCAATGACTGAATGAACAAGACCAAGTCGGACAAATTATCAGCTTAGAAAATAGAGGCAATTCCACCTCCAGTGGAGGAACTATGTCAACTGATGGCTGCTGGCAGAAAGAGATTCAGGTATCCTCAGGGAAGGGGCTCCAAGAGCTGCTACCCATGCTCCACAAGATGGTGCTGTACCATGCACAGCTAGTAGTTCAAAGAAGATGAAGCAAATGGAGCAGGATGAGGATAATGGTGAGGAGGATGAGCAGGAAGAAGAGGAAGAGGAGGAAGAGGAGGTGAAGAGTGAAGAACAGCAACAGATGAAAAAGAAGTAGAAAATGGGAAGAGGAAATGTCCGGGAAATAGACAAGGAACAGTGGTGTTTCAAAAGGTTAATTTTAAGCTCGTTTCACTTTAATGGTAGGATTTATTCCAGGACTGGTTTATGAGGCTATTATGAGTGGAGTTAATTCCCAGTTTCTTCTTGTCTTGTTTTTCTCTGCTATATAGGCAGGCTACTCATTTTTCTTGATCTCTTCCGCATTACTGTATATGATCTCATTCATATGTAGAACCAAAAACAATTGAATTCATTAATGATAAGAGTGAATGAGTGGTATGACATCCTGAAAATCAGATGCTGAATTGATCCAGGGAATATATGATCAAAGTGAACTAAGGACTATTACAGGAGAAAGATTCTCTTTCTTTCTACTGCTCAGCATACTGTCTATATATCCAGAATAATACTGCATAGTGTAGAGAAAAGATAAAAATATTTAGGTTTTGTGTAAATACTGTGCAGTGTATGTGTGTACCTTCTCTGATATTTGGAAACTGTTCATTTGAACAATATTTGTAGTGTAGGTTTTAATGTTAAAAATATTTGATGTTAGAGATAGATAATTGACTATTGCAAAGTATCTTATAAACCAAATTTATTTGAATACAAAATAAGTTAATACAAACGATAATATGCTTCATGGAAAAATAAGTCTGAAAGATTTAACATAAATATCTTAAATTATATTAGTAGCATAAATAAATAAATAAATAGATAGATAAGAACAGATGGGTGCAGATACAGGCATGGTTTCACATATTGCAAATAATTGTGAAACAATAGGCAGGTTGATTGTATTCATACTGAAAGTAATGAGAATTTTAAAAGAAGAGCTTATATAGTGAGATGCAGTGTTCTAGTCCAGGGGAGGTCTCTCCTCACTTTGTCCCAGGACTCACTCCTCCTCACTCAGTCTTGCCAGCAACTTGGCTGAGGAAGACAGGGCTCTCCAGACTTCTGCTCTGACCACCTCCCAGGCACAGGGGCTGTGTTTCTTCTCTCTCAGGTAGACAGTGATCCTGTGGAAGTATTTCCTCACAGCCAGCAGGGAGTCTTCCTGGGTCAGGGGAGATTCCTGCACCCCCACCTGCTGTATCAGACAGCCTTGCAGGTCATTGAGATGCTGGTGGAGGTCATTGCAGAATGAGTCTAGGAGAGTTGCATCCCAAGCAGCAGATGAGTCCTTTGATGTGAAGATGTTCAGGACCTGCTGGGTCAGCTCACTCAGGACAGGGATGGCTTGAGCCTCCTGGATCTGCTGTGCATCCACCTTCTCCTGGGGGAATCCAAAGTCCTTCCTGTCCTTCAGGCAGGAGAGNGGGGAGAGTCTCCTCATTTGTACCAGGAGTGTCAAGGTTCTCTTGTTCCTGAAGTTATGACTCTGAGGCAGGTCACATCCTAGAGAACAGGTTGACCAGTAGCTCATCACCATCAAGACCATGAGGAAAGCACAAGGCCTAGCCATTGTGGATCTTGTCAATGCTGCTGATTCTCTGGACTATGTGATCCTGAACCTTCCCTCTAGGTTCTTTGAAGATCATCCTGTGTGGATGTGTCTTAAATAGGGAAAACACTAATTTTTACTTTCTGAATACCCCCCTTACTTCCCAATTGTCTTTTCACTTTCTTTAACGCATTCTCTGCTTGTGTCTAGGGATTTTTCTAAACCATTGTGGTTTTCATTATTGTTTCCTCTTTCACTGCTCCACACCAAAAGCTGTTCTACACTTTTTCTTTTCCTAATTTTAATTTTCATTAACTGTTATACCACAGGTAACAAGTCTTTGTTTGAAATTTACACATCTATTGGAAATACTATTTTTGTGAAAGTATCCTATAAAAAATATTATAATTAAATTTACAATTAATTTTATGTATATAATTTACAAATATATTTAAATCATGATGTACAGTTTGTGGAAAAAATTTTCTAAATCAAAATATATTGAAGTAATGGTATACTTTAAAATTTTTCCAACATGTAAAATCCTAAAATTAAGTTCTTCAAGTGCCTTCAGTAACTATAATATAAATCTATATAAAAAGTAAGACATGCTTTTGCTCCGGTGCACTGCCGGGGAGAGAGCGGACTGGAGAGGGGACCCGCAGCTGGACCCGATC
>NC_034595.1:40744816-40748325 GCF_900095145.1 Mus pahari | reverse complement strand
TTTTTCTTGATCTGTTTTGCATTGCTATACATGATCTCCCTCATACTTAGAACCCTAAACAATTAAACACACTAGCAATAAGGATAGATGATGGATACACAACATTAAGGAAATCGGATGCTAAATTAATCCAGGGACTATTTGGTCAATGTGAACCAATGAATATAATAGGAGCAAGATTCTCTGGTTTTCTACTGCACAACATGCTGTCTATACATTCCAAGGAACACTACATGCAGAGAAGAAGATGAATATATTTAGTGTTTGTCTAAATACTGTGCAGTGTATGTGTGTATCCTCTCTGGTATTTGAAAACTGTTCATTTGTACGATATTTATGCTGTGTGCTCTAAAATTAAAATATTTGATATTTTAATAAAATATTAAATAAATATTTTAAAATATTTAAATAAATATTTAAAAATATTTTACTTGATAAAATATTTTTATCTTGTCAAATAAAAATATTTGATAATGTTAAAGCGATAAAAAACTGACAAATCCCAAGTGTCTTATAATGCAAATTTATTTGAATGCAAAATAAGTTAATTGCAAATGACAATTTGGTAAATTAAAAATATAAAACCAAAAGATTTAACATAAATACCTTAAATTATATTAATAGCAGAATAAATAAATAAATAAATAAATAAATAAATAAATAAATAAATAAGGACATATGGATGCAGATACAAAAATGGTTACACATGATGAAAATAATTGCTCAATATTGCTGCAGCATCTAGGTAGGTTAATTGTATTCATACTGAAAGTAATGAGAGTTTTAAAAGGGGAGCTTATATAGTGAGATGCAGTGTTCTAGTCCAGAAGAGTCTGCTCCACCCTTTGTCTCAGGACTCACTCCTTCTCCTCACTCAGTCTTGCCAGCAAGTTAGCTGAGAAAGACAGGGCTCTCCAGACTTCTGCTCTGACCACTTCCCAGGCACAGGCACTGTGTTTCTTCTCTCTCAGGTACACAGTGATTCTGTGGAAGTATTTCCTCACAGCCATCAGAGAATCTTCCTGGATCCAGAGAGATTCCTGCATCCCAACCTGCTGCATCAGACAGCCTTGCAGGTCATTGAGCTGCTGGTGGATGTCATTGCAGAATGAGTCTAGGAGGGTTGCATTCCAAGCTGCAGATGACTCCTTTGATGTGAAGATGTTGAGGACTTGCTGGGTCAGCTCACTCAGGACAGGGATGGCTTGAGCTTCCTGGATCTGCTGGGCATCCACCTTCTCCTGGGGGAATTCAAACTCTTTCCTGTCCTTCAGGCAGGAGAGGGGGGAGAGTCTCCTCATTTGTGCCAGGAGGATTAAAGCTCTCTTGTTCCTGAGGTTATGACTCTGAAGCAGGTCACATCCTAGAGAGCAGGTTGACCAGTAGCTCATCACCACCAGGACCATCAGGAAAGCACAGAGCCTTGCCATGGTNAATGTTGCCAATGCTTCTGGTCTTCTGGGCTGTTTGGTCCTGATCCTTCTCCTCTAGGTTCTCTGAAGACCATCCTGGGTGGATGTGTCTTAAATAGGGCAAACACTAGTTTTTACTTTCTGAATNCCCTTCCATCACTTTCCAATTGTCTTTTCACTTTCTTTAACTCATTCTCCACTTGTGTTTGGGCATTTTTTCTAACCCATTGAGATCTTCATTATTGCTTCCTCTTTCACTGCTCCACACCCAAAGCTAGTTTTGAAGGCTTTTCTTCCTAATTTGAATTTTCATTAACTGCACCAATAAACTGTCTTTGTAATTTACATATTGATTGTAAATCAAAATTTCCTGTAATATATTCTCTAAACATTAACTATATTGAATTAACAATTTTTGTTTTATTTGTATTGTTTACAAAGTATAAATAATAATGCAAGGTATTGTTGCAAGTGTCTCTCAATTAATATACATTGAAGTAAAAGTACAATTTAAAATATTTAGAGTCCACTCGGCAGTGGTAGTGCACACCTTTAATCCTAGCACTTGGGAGGCAGAGGCAGGCAGAATTCTGAGTTCCAGTCCAGCCTGGTATACAAACTGTGTTCCAGGACAGCCAGGGCTAGACAAAACAACTCTGCCTCAATAAAAAAAAAATTAAGTCCTAAAATTGGGTTTTTCTAGTTGTCTTCATTTATTTAAAATTTAATTTAATAATCAATGCATGTTAGCTATTTAGCTGATGATTTTAGGGCCATCGGGAGGATGCAGGGTCCAGAAATGCTCACTGTCAAACTTCATGAGCTGAGTTTGCTTCCTGGAACCCACAGATGCAGTAGAGAACCAGTCCATGCACAGGAGCCTCATCACAACATTCACAACACTGCAGGATGAGCATGTGTATGGTCTCTCTCTCTTGGTGTGTGTGTGTGTGTGTGTGTGTGTGTGTGTGTGTGTGTGTGTGTGTGTGTGTGTGTGTGTGTGTGTGTGTGTGTGTGTGTGTGTGTGTGTGTGTGTGTGTGTGTGTGTGTGTGTGTGTATTTCTCTCTTTCTTTCACACACTGAGATGCACACACATACACAAACACAATCACACATTCACACACTCACTCATTTGTGACACAGGCGCCTCATATGTGCTGTGAGCCTCTGTCTGCATTCTTCTTTGACATAATCAGTTGTTCAAGTCTGAGATTTCTTCTCTGTATTTATACAAATTTTTCCATGATTTTCTCTTTCATTGCATGGAATGTTGTTCTGATTTTATTTGTTTTATTTGTGCATGATATTGTAGCTACCTGTGTCTCTAACTATCACTTTTAAATCTTTTTCAAGCAATTCAAAACTTTGCTTTTCCCCTCAGAAATCTACAAGGGTCTTGCACATTTTGGCCTACAAAGCACCGGACCAAAAAAATTCAGGCTGATTTACAATCCCAACCTACCAGTATTCACACAATGGTGTCTGCTTGGAGACCCTCATTTCCCTTCTTTGCCCTTTGTGTCATTTCACAGGGTTGATAATCCAGAACGACTAGTCATAATGTTTTGCATCCATCTGTATAAACCAAAGAATCAGAAACTCTGCCTTATTTATGTCATCTCCTGAAG
Source organism: Mus pahari (assembly GCF_900095145.1). Classification (NCBI taxonomy): domain Eukaryota; kingdom Metazoa; phylum Chordata; class Mammalia; order Rodentia; family Muridae; genus Mus; species Mus pahari. The sequence continues at coordinate 40,745,284 of NC_034595.1, read as the reverse complement.
CAAACATCACAGTTTCCCTTTTTCACAAGTTAAATACCAGTACCAATATTTGTCACCTATTTTTTTTTCTGAATGTCACTATGGCTAGTACTATTCAAACACAAATATTATAAATTTTTGGAGACTTGCTTGATAATTAAAATACACAATGGGGAGCTAGCTGAGTCAGGAAAGTTCTTGCAGTAAATGCAGAAATAGCTGATTGGGGTTTCAGAACTGGAAAGTCCTGTACAGGAGTCCATGCCTGTAATCCTGATAGTGAAGAGGAGATACAGACAGTTATCTGAAATGCTATACTAGTCAGTGTCTTCAAGAGAATTAGAATTTATAGAAAGAATTTTCTCTTTCTCTCTCTCTCTCTCTCTCTCTCTCTCTCTCTCTCTCTATATATATATATATATATATATATATATATGTGTGTGTGTGTGTGTGTGCTCTCTGCTTCCTGACTGAGGATGTGATGTGACC
>NC_034595.1:40737531-40743712 GCF_900095145.1 Mus pahari | reverse complement strand
TGATAAAGGAGAAAGTGGTGAATAGGCTTCACCACATGGGCAAGTGCAAAGAGTTTCAGCTGTGCTGGCCTGTGCATGTGCATGTGTGTATGGAAGACAGAGATGGGTGTCATGAATGCTCTATCGCTCTCTTCCTGATGCCTTCCTCACAGTGCCTCACACTGGCCTTGAAGCTCACTGATTTTGCTAGGATGTTAGCAAGATCATTGGGTGGACTTCCTCCCTTAGTTAAGATGTTTCTCTATCCTGCCTTGCATGGGTGGGTACTGGCCACTGCGGCTCAGGACTAGCAGACACAGAGACCTGAAGGTGGCCCTGTTCACACTCTCAGTCCTGGAACCTAACAAACTTGGCAGTCTCCAGCGTAAATGGTGTTACTGTACACAGATGTGTCTTCATGATGTGTGATGCTCATTGGTTCTAAGGTCCTTTTTGTACGAACTAAGTTTGCATTGAATCAAGACTGCTGATTTGTGCAGGATTGCTAGCCCAGTACTTTGTCACCTACTGTATTCTCCTGTCTCAGTCTTTCAATTTCTGTGTCTTTATTCCTACAGTTTGTTCATTAAAGATGAATTATTAAATAAAAGGTGGGAAATGCAATATAACATCACATTTTCTGAGCAGGTTGATATGTGAAGCTATTTCATAAAATTTTTATTACATAACTGTCTTAGTCAGGGTTTCTATTCCTGCACAAACATGACCAAGAAGCAGTTAGGGAGGAAAGGGTTTATTCAGCTTACATTTTCCACATTGCTGTTTATCGCCAAAGAAAGTCAGGATTGGAACTCAAGCAGATCAGAAAGCAGGAGCTGATGCAGAAGCCATGGAGGGATGTTCTTTACTGGCTTGCTTCCCCTGGCTTGCTCAGTCTGCTCTCTTATAGAATCCAAGACTACCAGCCCAGAGATGGTCCCACCCACAAAGGGCCTCTCCTCCTTGATCACTAATTGAGAAAATGCCCCACAGTTGGATATCATAGGGGCATTTTCCCAAATGAAGCTCCTTTCTCTGTGATAACTCCAGCTGTTCAAGTTGACACAAAACTAACCAGTACAATAACCATGAAAGTGATGAAAGTTACCCTAAAATAACCTGCGAAGAAACAATACAGAGAGTAATATTATTTGAAACGTGTTTAGCAGTCACACCAACAGCCATTTATCCAATAATTACAATCCTCAACACAGTCTGCTTCAATTACCAAATCTGCAACTCACCTTGATATCACTGGGTTATTTGCAAATATACAGATCAGCAATAGATGTCCCTATCACATATACTCTTTTTACCTCTTTCTCTTTTCCCACTGAAGAATCAGACATGGAAACACTCATATAAGTATGTCCACTGCCCAAAGAGACAGAAACACCTATCTCCTGACCATGGAGTCAGGGGGAAAACAAGACATCAAGGAGGAATTGCTGTGATTGACAGATTACTCTTAAGAGGAGTTGATGAAGTTCTAGCATTTCCTTGGTAGTCCTACATACAGATACACATTTCATTCATCTGTTCCAGTGTCCTTCAAAGCTCAAAGAGGCTGATGGGTCAAGAGCCCCTGATATGTTGAGCCATGTCCCTGTAAATCACAGATGTTGCCCCAATAGACATGAATTAAACTACTCTGCTCCAATTTAGANTGACCATGGCCTGGAACACAGATTCACATTGCACCATGTGCATGTGACATTGTGGAGTAGGTTACATGAACTACTGAGGTCACAGATCAAAGAGAGTCATCAATCAGTGCATTGACTGAATTCACTGTTGCTGGCCTCAGCAGGCAGAGAGGCAGGTGAAGAATCTCTTCTATGGGTTCAAATGCTGTCTTATAGAATTCCTAGCTCAGGGATGGTTGTTTCAATTTCACAATGCATTTCCTACTGATCAAAAGGGTGTGAGTTTGGCTGTGAATCCCTACTAGGTGGGCTTCACACAGACCCCTCCTTCTCCAGAGAACTTTATAGGAGGCTAGAGGGAAAGGACACAAAGGACCTTTCTGTGCATACTTATCTGTCCTTTGCTCAAAAGACATGACCAGGGAACTGAGAATATTTCCCTTCCGAAGATGAGTTTGAAGGCAATGGACTCTTCCTGAAATCATTTCATCTGGGGGAAAGTGTGTTTTAGTGTGGAGGAAACTGCCTGGGAACAATTCTGTAAAGAACTTGAGAAGAGTTGGATTAGGTTTGTTCTTTGCTGGCCAGGCCAGTAGGTGGAGCACTTCTTCTCTAAAACTTTCTCATAATTGAATATTCGGTTTCCTTTTCCTTTCTCTCTTTCCTTTCTTTCTTCTTTCTTTCCTCCTTTCTTCTTTCTGTCTTCCTTCTACCCTTCCTCTTTCTTCTTTTGTTCCTTCCTTTCTTTCTCTTTCTTTTACCTTTTTTTGTTTTGTTTTGTTTTTGCTTTTTCTTCTTTTTCGTAGAAACAGAAAGCATTAGGATTCTAGAAGATCATTGTCTAAGGTCTAAAATTAAGTGGAAATTCTTATCCATGCGAGTTTCATCCAAACCTTGAAATCCTTCATTCTGGTTTCCACAATGGTCATGTGTTTTCAGAAAAAAAAACTCCATTCAGTAATCAAGATGAAATAAAGAGCAGCTGTACAGTAAGCAGAACTGGGTATTGAGAGAATGAGGAGCACACACTCGGGATGCTGCATCAGGGAGGGGGAGACAAGGACGGTGACGCTGAAAGATGGGGTCTGGGACAGCAGGGAGGTACTGGGAGTCTGTCAGAGAGAAAGCTGTGTGTACACACATATGTACATATACACACATGTATAAAATTAATGGTATATGCATCATATATACAGGACATCATATATGGTATATATATATATATATATATATATATATATATATATATATATCTGTAATTCCACTTTAGTTTCAGTCTAACACACTAATGCCATATAATACATTTGTCTGCTATTAATTCTTATTGAATATTTAATTCAGTGATTAGTCTTCCGTGCCCAATGTGTCTAATGGCATAGATGTTCAGTTACTTGTACCAGACAGCAAGGGATTTCAGTGCCTCAACTGTCTGTAATTTCCCATTTACTCTTTCTTCTTACCTGGGGTGTTGGTTTGATGGTGGACATCGCCAATTCTGTTCTCTACTTTCCTAGAAAGAAAACCCTGATGCTGGTTTGTGGCACCGAACCAAAAATATGATGTCATTGGAAATGAAAGCTGAAAAAGGAACTGACCTGTCAGCTAAAGGACAAAGTAGTAGCAAAAATGTTAGGTACTAAGATAATGAGGATAAGATCTATGGCCATTAATAAGATAATGTTATGAAAGTGACTATATTTTCAGGTGTTCTTCAGCATCAATGCAATCTACATAAAACTTTCAGTAATATTAATCTCAGAAGTCTCATATTTAAAATACATTTGGAGCCCTGAAGATAACAAAGAATGAAAGCAGCACTGTGTTCATTCTGTCACAATACCTGATTTGAAATTAGAGCTTACATTATAGAGAAGGTTCCTGCACTGGCCATTGCTTACCACAGAACCCTATTGCAGTCCATGGTGGTGAACAGAGAGACTCACAACTGGTCACTGAGCAGAAAACTATGGGCTGATTTCCTGGCCTCAAGGATCATTGAAGAAGAAGGAGTAGAAGAATTGGAAGAGCCAGGGGGGAGTGGATGACTGCAGCGAAGCTGTGTTCTTAGACACAACTGGGTAGTTTCAATACTCATGTGTATTGAAAGTGGCAATGACTGAATGAACAAGACCAAGTCGGACAAATTATCAGCTTAGAAAATAGAGGCAATTCCACCTCCAGTGGAGGAACTATGTCAACTGATGGCTGCTGGCAGAAAGAGATTCAGGTATCCTCAGGGAAGGGGCTCCAAGAGCTGCTACCCATGCTCCACAAGATGGTGCTGTACCATGCACAGCTAGTAGTTCAAAGAAGATGAAGCAAATGGAGCAGGATGAGGATAATGGTGAGGAGGATGAGCAGGAAGAAGAGGAAGAGGAGGAAGAGGAGGTGAAGAGTGAAGAACAGCAACAGATGAAAAAGAAGTAGAAAATGGGAAGAGGAAATGTCCGGGAAATAGACAAGGAACAGTGGTGTTTCAAAAGGTTAATTTTAAGCTCGTTTCACTTTAATGGTAGGATTTATTCCAGGACTGGTTTATGAGGCTATTATGAGTGGAGTTAATTCCCAGTTTCTTCTTGTCTTGTTTTTCTCTGCTATATAGGCAGGCTACTCATTTTTCTTGATCTCTTCCGCATTACTGTATATGATCTCATTCATATGTAGAACCAAAAACAATTGAATTCATTAATGATAAGAGTGAATGAGTGGTATGACATCCTGAAAATCAGATGCTGAATTGATCCAGGGAATATATGATCAAAGTGAACTAAGGACTATTACAGGAGAAAGATTCTCTTTCTTTCTACTGCTCAGCATACTGTCTATATATCCAGAATAATACTGCATAGTGTAGAGAAAAGATAAAAATATTTAGGTTTTGTGTAAATACTGTGCAGTGTATGTGTGTACCTTCTCTGATATTTGGAAACTGTTCATTTGAACAATATTTGTAGTGTAGGTTTTAATGTTAAAAATATTTGATGTTAGAGATAGATAATTGACTATTGCAAAGTATCTTATAAACCAAATTTATTTGAATACAAAATAAGTTAATACAAACGATAATATGCTTCATGGAAAAATAAGTCTGAAAGATTTAACATAAATATCTTAAATTATATTAGTAGCATAAATAAATAAATAAATAGATAGATAAGAACAGATGGGTGCAGATACAGGCATGGTTTCACATATTGCAAATAATTGTGAAACAATAGGCAGGTTGATTGTATTCATACTGAAAGTAATGAGAATTTTAAAAGAAGAGCTTATATAGTGAGATGCAGTGTTCTAGTCCAGGGGAGGTCTCTCCTCACTTTGTCCCAGGACTCACTCCTCCTCACTCAGTCTTGCCAGCAACTTGGCTGAGGAAGACAGGGCTCTCCAGACTTCTGCTCTGACCACCTCCCAGGCACAGGGGCTGTGTTTCTTCTCTCTCAGGTAGACAGTGATCCTGTGGAAGTATTTCCTCACAGCCAGCAGGGAGTCTTCCTGGGTCAGGGGAGATTCCTGCACCCCCACCTGCTGTATCAGACAGCCTTGCAGGTCATTGAGATGCTGGTGGAGGTCATTGCAGAATGAGTCTAGGAGAGTTGCATCCCAAGCAGCAGATGAGTCCTTTGATGTGAAGATGTTCAGGACCTGCTGGGTCAGCTCACTCAGGACAGGGATGGCTTGAGCCTCCTGGATCTGCTGTGCATCCACCTTCTCCTGGGGGAATCCAAAGTCCTTCCTGTCCTTCAGGCAGGAGAGNGGGGAGAGTCTCCTCATTTGTACCAGGAGTGTCAAGGTTCTCTTGTTCCTGAAGTTATGACTCTGAGGCAGGTCACATCCTAGAGAACAGGTTGACCAGTAGCTCATCACCATCAAGACCATGAGGAAAGCACAAGGCCTAGCCATTGTGGATCTTGTCAATGCTGCTGATTCTCTGGACTATGTGATCCTGAACCTTCCCTCTAGGTTCTTTGAAGATCATCCTGTGTGGATGTGTCTTAAATAGGGAAAACACTAATTTTTACTTTCTGAATACCCCCCTTACTTCCCAATTGTCTTTTCACTTTCTTTAACGCATTCTCTGCTTGTGTCTAGGGATTTTTCTAAACCATTGTGGTTTTCATTATTGTTTCCTCTTTCACTGCTCCACACCAAAAGCTGTTCTACACTTTTTCTTTTCCTAATTTTAATTTTCATTAACTGTTATACCACAGGTAACAAGTCTTTGTTTGAAATTTACACATCTATTGGAAATACTATTTTTGTGAAAGTATCCTATAAAAAATATTATAATTAAATTTACAATTAATTTTATGTATATAATTTACAAATATATTTAAATCATGATGTACAGTTTGTGGAAAAAATTTTCTAAATCAAAATATATTGAAGTAATGGTATACTTTAAAATTTTTCCAACATGTAAAATCCTAAAATTAAGTTCTTCAAGTGCCTTCAGTAACTATAATATAAATCTATATAAAAAGTAAGACATGCTTTTGCTCCGGTGCACTGCCGGGGAGAGAGCGGACTGGAGAGGGGACCCGCAGCTGGACCCGATC
>NC_034595.1:40734079-40737520 GCF_900095145.1 Mus pahari | reverse complement strand
TTGTGTTCTAAACGGCACAGAAGCAGGCCTATGGTGGAAAGGAGGTGGTTCATAAGCTGGGTCCAGTACCGTCATGGCTAACAGGAGTTGAGTTGGAGAGCAGGAAGAACACATAGCAGGATTGGAATGAAGATAGATGAAAGATTTTGCATAGGTAACCTCTTCCCATTTACCAGCTTGCTGGCAGTATGCAAAACAACTGGGTCTAAGGTGCCATTAATTGGCTATCGAAAACCATTATCTATTGAGTAATGAGTCCAGACTTTATTGCAAAGAGATATCAATTTTGATGCCTTTAAAGGAGGCGTAAACTTTAAGGACTCAAGGTTTTCTAGGAGACACCCCAGAGGTGTATCTGGGGGTACATCTGAGGACACGTGGTTGCCCATGCTCTAGAGGTTCCTGGTATGTCCTACCTGCATCCCGAGAACAACTCAGGAAGCCAAAAAGGAAATCAGCCAGGCTAGAGTGCCCAAGTCATCACGAGGACCTCTAGTGGCTACCCAGTAAGTCCTTGACTTACTGTGGGAAGTGTTCCACCCTGGCCAGGGATTTCAACCAACCTGCTGGGGGCCCGACCTGCTGGAGGCCTGTACAGAAAGAGCAACTTCTGAGATAGGAAGATCATGGGCAGTGTCTCTGCTATGTCGGCTGGGGTCTAGCCTCTTAGTCCTTGGGCAGAGCTGGCCAGGCTCTGTTCTGTGAACTGGAGGCCACTCCCTGCTGACGGGCCCTGCCGATAGTATGCCGGTATCTGCATGAGAGTTTTTAGCAAACCGGTAAAATGGGAGCATGGAAGCCCAGCCTATAAGGCACGTGGAAATGGCATAGCTGACTTAGTTTAATGTTTCTGTGCCCCTGGACAGCGGCGGGTCACGTGGTGGAAATGGCGGACAGTCGCAGTCACTCTCCTTCCCCCTGGGCTTTGCATGAGCCCCAGTTGTTTCTCAAGCAACCGCTTAGGTGCTAATATGTGGGGCCGCCAAGAGTTCTGGCTCAGAGAAGAGAAAGGGAATTTGCGAGCCAAGCCGCTGAGCCGCTGGAGCGGAGCCACTGGAGCCAAGCTGCATGCCCGCTACAAGACAAGGCAGTGAGGATCTTACTGTGAATGCGTGTGTTAGGTACCTGCCACTGCGACCACTGGGTGCCCCTCAGGCACACCAGGAGCTGGTGTGGCTGTTGGTTTTTTCCACTTAATCAATCATTAATCAATCATTCCCGGTTTGGGCACCAATTTTATATTTTGAGCAGATAAATCAGGCAGCAAACCAGGCCAAGGTGTTCCACGTGGGAGAGGTTTATTATGCGGGAATTGGGGAACAGTACCCCATTTTTTAATAGAGTTTTTTAGTTTTCTGGATTCCAGCTTCTTGAGTTCTTTATATATATTGGATATTAGTCCTCTATCGGATTTAGGATTGATTGGTAAAGATCTTTTCCCAATCTGTTGGTTGCCTTTTGGTCTTATTGACAGTGTCCTTTGCCTTACAGAAGCTTTGCAATTTTATGAGGTCTCATTTGTAGATTCTTGACCTTACAGCATAAGCCATTGCTGTTCTGTTCAGGAATCTTTCTCCTGTGCCCATATCTTTGAGTCTCTTCCCCACTTTCTCCTCTATAAGCTTCAGTGTCTCTGGTTTTATGTGGAGTTTTTTGATCCACTTAGACTTGAGCTTTGTACAAGGAGATAAGAATGGGTCAATTTGCATTCTTCTACATGTTAAACACCAGTTGTGCCAGCACCATTTGTTGAAAATGCTGTATTTTTTCCACTGGATGGTTTTAGCTCCCTTGTCAAAGATCAAGTAACCATAGGTGTGTGGATTCATTTCTGGCTCTTCACTTCTGTTCCATTGATCTACCTGTCTGTCACTGTACCAATACCATACAGTTTTTAATCACAATTGCTCTGTAGTACAACTTGAGGTTAGGGATGGTGATTCCACCAGAGGTTCTTTTATTGTTGAGAATAGTTTTTGCTAAGATTTTTGTTATTCCAGACAAATTTGAGAATTGCCCCCTCCTTTTTTTTTTTGGTTTTTAGAGACAGGGTTCGTCCTTTCTAACTCTATGAATAACTGAGTTGGAATTTTGATGGGGATTGCATTGAATCTATAGATTGCTTTCAGCAAGATAGCCATTTTGATTATATTGATCCTGCCAATACATGAGCATGGAAGATCTTTCTTGTATGTTCATGGGCATCTCCTTCTTTAGTTTGGGGAAGTTTCCTTCTATAATTTTGTTGAAGATATTTACTGGCCCTTTAAGTTGGAAATCTTCCTTCTCATCTATACCTATTATCCTTAGGTTTGGTCTTCTCATTGTGTCCTTGATTTCCTGGACGTTTTATGTTAGGATCTTTTTGCATTTCGCATTTTCTTTGATTGCTGTGTCAATGTTTTCTATGGTATCTTCTGCACCTGAGATTCTCTCTTCTATCTCTTGTATTCTGTTGGTTATGCTTGCATCATTGGCTCCTGACTGCTTTTCCATGTTTCTCTATTTCCAGAGTGGTCTCCCTTTGTGATTTCTTTATTGTTTCTACTTCCATTTTTAGATCCTGGATTGTTTTATTCATCTCTTTCACCTGATTAGATGTGTTCTCCTGTATTTCTTTAAGGAAGTTATTTATTTCCTTCTTAAAGTCCTACATCATCATCATGAGAAGTGACTTTAGATCCATGTCTTGCTTTTCTGGTGTGATGGTATATCCAGGACTTGATATGATGGGAGAGTTCCGTTCTGATGATGTCAAGTATCCTTGGTTTCTCTTGCTTCCGTTCTTACGATTGCCTCCTGCCATCTGATTATCTCAAGTGTTTCCTGCCCTCAATATATCTGATTGAACCTGTCCTTCCTGTAATCCCAGTTAATTCAGGACTGCTCAGAGTCCAGCTTTCTCTGTGATCCTGTGATTCTGGGATCCTGTGAACCTGAGATTCTGGGTGTGTCAGAATTCTTGGCAGTCAAGCTTCCTCTGAGACCCTGAGGTCCTGGTGTGATCCTTTCTATTCAGGGTGAAATAAATTTTCAGTGTATAGATAATACCAGCTCATTATTGACTCTACTTTCTGCCCTTATTACCATGTCTGTAATGAAGATTTGAATCTTTATTTTTACCCATGGCCTTTGCGATTAATTCTAGAACCATTCACCCTATTGTTAGTCATATCTCTGTAATTTTATGATTTAATGGGTGCCTTATGATAATCAGTAATTTTTTCTTCTTCTGTGTATTTTATGCATTAAATTTTTGTGAGGCATGAGGAAGGAGAGCTGAATGCCAGCCTCAGGTTTACAGCATCTTCAAGAAGAACCTGGGGTGTGTGATTCCCTGTGAGGACAAGAGAATGTGAGGGGGAGACAAAAAGGGAAGAGAAAATAAGGAAAGGAAAGGGAAGGAAAGGGAAGGAGAGGAGAGGAGGGGAGGGGAGGGGA
>NC_034595.1:40731477-40733943 GCF_900095145.1 Mus pahari | reverse complement strand
AAGGAAAGGAAAGGAAAGGAAAGGAAAGGAAAGGAAAGGAAAGGAAAGGAAAGGAAAGGAAAGGAAAGGAAAGGAAAGGAAAGGAAAGGAAAGGAAAAGACTGAAGGAACAGCCAAAGAATCAAGTACTAGCATGAGATGTCAAATCAGTCCAGGAAAAACATTTTAAGACATTCACCCATGACCCTTCTGTTTGAATCTTTGTTTCATCCTGTTTTGTTTTTTAAATCAGGCCACATCTTGACTGCGCTTGTGAGATTCTGTGATCCTACAAATAACTTTCCTTGTAAGTCAGATCAGAAAGACCCACATTTCCTTAGTGGGGTACATTTTCCTTTGGGGTTAAGTGTTGGATGAAAGTTCACTGACATTAGATGTTTGTTGCAAGTACCCCTTAATGTTCTCTCCTGTTAAGTGGACTGAAACTGTCAGACATAAGTTGACTACTTGATTGACAGCTGTCAAGCTGTTCCCTCAGCCACCCATTATAGGAGCAGATGTCAGGTAAGCAGAACCGAATGGGTCCTCTATCTTCAGCAGGCACAAACCTGCAAATGGCAATTGGGACCCTTGCTACTGCTTCCACAGTTCTGAGGCAAGGGGGGATGTAACTGATGTTGCTGTCACCCCTTAAGCACCATCTGGGTGGCCCAAGCACAGTCTCAGCCTTGCCATTCTCCAGGGGAGGCTGCCCATCAAGTAACTGATTCTTCAACAATTCTTCCAGTTTTCCTCAAGACAATCCTCATTTTAAAATAACAGGGGGATTCTGACCCAGTACAGGGAATGCTTAGATGCATTTGTTGCAGGATATTTGATTACACTGTGAACCCTGAGATCATTATTTGCTTAAAATGTTGTTTCTAGTTGTGATGTGGCTTAGTTTTAACACATACCTTTAATCCATCTGTCTGGAATACAGACATGCCCTTATACACACCTTTAATCCCAAATAATGAAGGTAAAGTTAGTTTATGGAAGCAACCACCCATGTTTGAAAATGATGTATAATCGAGTGGCAGACAAAGGGATGAATCAGAGAAAGCAGTTCTTCAAGTTTGGCTGGATGTCCAGAAAGAATGGAGAGACTCAGAAGCAGTAAGAGCCTCCAGCCCAGAACAAGAAAAGATGCAGGGACATCTGAGACAGTGAATCACATTAAGCCACCCCAAAAAGACAATTTTAATTATATAGGAAGACTTTTACTGCATTAAAAAAAAATGGGAAACTCCATTTCCGATCCCTTAAGAACAAGGAGTGGATTTGAGGGGATAGAAATGAGAGGCCAAAGCTTTTAAGTTCAGACTCCATTTTAGAGAACCTGACCCAAGTGTGAACTCAGGTAAACTAACAGGCCAGTACCTAGCATTAATTTCCAAGTTGCGCTCCCAGCAAAACCTGAGCCTAGCTCCAGTATCTAGGCCAATTCCCCCAAAGACCAGCATTTCCAGGTTACACCCTCAACAAGACCAATGTCTCCAAGTTATTCCCCCAACAAACCTGCACCCCCAGGTTATACGCCCAGCCCCCGCCTAACGACCACCAATGCAGAGGTGAACATAAGTTACATTTATGATGTGACTCCCAGCACCGGGCAATTATGTTAAAGGACACAGGAGCTTTCCAATTAGATGCTTGCACACATATTCCCTGTTTACTGCTTACTATAGAGCCTTGCCACATAGACATTCGGGGCTCCCCCACCACAAAAACCGTCCTTCATGAAGATGGCGGTGGGGAATGTGGTGAGATAGCTCGAATAGAATAAAGACCCCGCTGTAAGTTGCATCAGATTGGCTCCTGTGTGTGTTTTGGAGGATCACTACTATTTCCCTGGCACAACAGAAATGTTACTTGAAAAAGCCTTACTTACTGCATCTGTGACCACCAGAGTAAAGCCCTCTCTACTTTGAATAGTAATTTTACATCCAAAGAAAGGTTGAGAAAAAAAAAATAACTGTAGCACAAGGGAAAAAAAAAGCTATAGTTATAGAAAGGCTTGAGAGACAAAAGACAGAGAAGATAAGAGAATAGGAAATGATTAGTTATGAACCTATCGTATTATGAACCTATCAATTTCATTAAATTGAGGATCAAGATAGACAGCCCATTTCCAGTGAGGAAGAAGCCATCAGGGATGGAGAGTTTCTAACTCCTAAGGAGTTATGTGGAACTAAGAGCTGAGGGTCCCAACACCCCAAGCTCAGAGCGGCAACATTAGCAGCTGGGTGTTGAGCTATGGGCACTCCAGACCTATAAGACTGAAAGCAGAGGGTCCTACCTCTCTGAGCTTGGTGTGCCTGATGCAAAGGGAGTTTTGTTTTGCCTGGTTATCTTTATCTTTCCCATCAAAATAAAGCAAAGTGTTCTCTTCTTCTTCTTCTTCTTCTTCTTCTTCTTCTTCTTCTTCTTCTTCTTCTTCTTCTTCTTCTTCTTCTTCTTCTTCTTCTTCTTCTTCTTCTTCTTC
>NC_034595.1:40717444-40731407 GCF_900095145.1 Mus pahari | reverse complement strand
TCTTCTTCTTCTTCTTCTTCTTCTTCTTCTTCTTCTTCTTCTTCTTCTTCTTCTTCTTCTTCTTCTTCTTCTTCTTCTTCTTTTCAAAGTGTTCTCAATTGGTGGTGCTTGCATTTGAAGACTTGGCTCCTGTCAGGAGCCAAAATAGAAGCTAAAAACTAGCAGGTGATCTTCCTGAGATGATTAAAGTCTATGACAGATTTGTTCCGGTAGGCCAAGCCCAGGAGAAATCCACTTTAGGAAAGATTCCTGCTATTAATATGTCATATGTCTGTGCCTAGTTGCCCGTTTACAGCATCTTAATTCTTTTCCTGTCCTTCCTTTCTGGTTCACAAAGAGTTAACAAGTTTAGCCAGAGAGATTTCTGGCTGACTCATCAGAGAAAGGGAGCACCAGCAATAAAATCTTTTCACTTAATCCCTTGCTGTTTTCTGGTGAGGTGCTAAACAGTTCCTCCCCTCAGAGGAACTCACAAAAGGCTGGTCAGCTACTGAAGCATAGCGACTTAGATGTAAGATAGGTAAATGTTTTATTATTATACATCAACCCTAAATATCTCCTAAGACCAGTCTTACCCTTACCAGTGCTCTTCCCCCCTCCGCTGCCTCTGCCTCACGAAAAACCAAACTAAGAAGTACTGCTGGGGACTGCCCCACCCCCACCCCAGGCAGGCTCTTAGGAAGGAAATTGAAATTTGCAGTACAAAGTGCTTTAGCCTTCCTTCTTTCCAGTTCTCCGATGATTCTGTGGACTCTTCTGTCATCCACAGTGGAGACACGGCTGGCCCTGCCCTGTCTCTATGGAAAATTGTGCACTCAACAAACACTTCGATATTCTGATTGGGATGACCAAAATAAATGAATGACTCGGTGCTGTTCGTTGGTATTGTTCTGTCTCCTGACAGCAATTCCAGCCCATGCGTCAGTCATCTCTATATGCACCGGGTTCTTAGGGTACTTTTCCTCTTACTGTGGCATTTATTTCAGTTTCCGGCAGCTCAGTTTCCTTTTTCAGATGCAGTCTCCTCCGAACAGGGGAGTATGTATACAGATACGTATCAGCTCCTGCCAGGGACCGGCCTCAGTCAGGCCCCCCTCAATCCGCGGGAGAACTCGGGGTTCCGGACAGGTGGGCAAAGAGTTGGCTAGAAATGACAAACAAATATGGGACATAAGAGAGTGTGCTGTATCTGAATGTAATTTGTTTTTTTTTGTTTTTTTGTCCCCCCCCCCCCCTCTTTTTTTTTTTTTTTTTTTTTTTTTTTTTTTTTTTTTTTTTTTTGCTCCCAAAATTTTTTTTTTTGCAAAAAAATAACTAACAATAACTTTTTTTTTTTTTTTTTTTTTCCCCCCCCCCCCCCCGAGACAGGGTTTCCTTGTATAGCCCTGGCTGTCCTGGAACTCACCTTGTAGACTGGCCTCAAACTCAGAAATCCACCTGCTTCTGACTCCTGAGAGTTGGGATTAAAGGCGTGTGCCACCATGTCCGGCACAAAAGAAAATAGGGAAGTTAGTTGACACATGGGCCAGGTACAAATGAGGTTACTGAATGCTTAATGACTCTTAAACAAAACAGAGGAATGCAAACATAAAGACTGGCAGGAAATGGGCAATAAAACAACTGAGACTAAGTCAGCTCTAAGGTAAGTTATATTCTTAGAAGCCAGGTGTGAGGTCTTTACACTCCTGGGGCAAGGGCTTTCCCTAGGGAGTACCGCTCTAGCTAACCTTCTCATGAATAATGCAATACTCTAAAACCACAGCCCAATCTACTTCATAAACCATTGTAAATTCCTGTATATGGGAGTGACTTGGCTTTTATTCTAAGTGATTGTGTGGGGGGACTTTCTACTAATAAGTAATGTAGTCTGCCATACATAACTATAATAAGAATTCTAAAATTACTTTGCTAAGCTTGCCCTGAGATTTCTAACTCTATGTAGTAGACAGTAATGCCTGATTTCTTTCACCATGTCTCTTACAATACTAGAGGCAATTCTAAATGTCACTGAATAGGCAACATTCTTACTGAACTCCAAGCCCATGGTTGGCTCAAGGACTACCTAGGGCATTGGTGAAGGCCAGGAAGCAAAGTTCAATTATGCTTAGGTATTTGGCAAATCATTGCTTGGAGGCACCTATAATAAAACAATACTGAAAGAAAGTACACAGATCCATTCAGAAGGACAAGTTTGGAGCTACGTGCTCTGGGATGCCATGGTTCTTGGAGACTAAGTTTCCGTGAAACTCTTCACCTCGAGACTGCTTCCAGGTTTCTAAACCTGTCAAGCAAGTCACTACTGGAATGGATGTAGCAAGCTCCTGGATTCATTTCCAGTTCATTAGATTTAGTCATTTGGGCAGAGCTCTATTAATTTTCTGTATTTCTGTGCTCCTTTGGACATCCTTGATATTCACAAGATGGGTTTTGAAGCTCAGCAGCCAGTAAGGGCAGAAGCTTGGTCACAATCACAATGTCATCACTGACCTTAGTAAGTCTCAGTTGCTCGCAGATGGTACAGCATTATGACCTTATGGCCCCACCCACAGATATCTCAGTACATAGACTGCCCTTCTATACTTCCTTCATTAATGGAGCTCTGACACCTCTAGGTATGAAGTGGCTCTGCTATACTGTGGGACTTGTGGGAACTGGCTGGCACACAGTGGATCGCTTTCTTAGCTGCTTCCTGGTGTGTTGGACCCTCACATTTGGTTTTCTGATACATTATGTCTCTAGCAAGTTATTGACTTTGGAATATGAGTGAGAATATGGTGGTAGAAAATTTCAAGAAAAGATAACTGAACAGGGCCAAATCCCAGAACTTTTATAATAATAATAATAATAATAATAATAATAATAACCATAACCATATTAATAAACAACTAAAAGCAAGTTACATTGAAAGGGAAATAGCAAGCAGATACCTGAAGGGTTTTAGGTTATCACAGAGAGAAGCATTTGAGAGATGAGAAGCTTGTTTCCATTTTTTTAAACTGGTCACTGGGATGGAAGAAAATGCAAAGGCGAAAACCCATTTGATGCAGACCTTAGTTTCCTAACTCCTGCATGTGGAGAGAAGCAATTTAAAAGTGTCATCTGTATCCCAGGATGGTCCGAGCGATGCCTCCTATACTGCAGCCACTCCTTACCCAAACTAGCCTCACAGATGTAGACTTAATTCCTCAATTAGAGTGTCACGGCTATTTCCTCCTTTCCTCTGTTCCAATTCCCATACCACATCCACCAACTGGCATTCATTCCCCTTCTCTGAAATTCCTCCTGTCTGTCTGTTTATATTTTCTTCCTTTATGGAAAGAGGCGGATGTGGAAAGAATGCGAAGTCACTATTCAAGGTGAAGTGAGAATTTTCTCTGGACTATGAAGTCAAACAACACATTCTGACAATAGTAATTAATTTCTAAAATTGGCAACTTACACTTAAGAGTGGATGTGCCATCCGTTGTAGTTCCTTCTCTCCCCTGCAAGTCCATGCTTAGATTGCCAGGATGTCCTGCTCCTAGTGTGTGCTCAGTGCTTGTGCAGTTGGGCAAAGCAAGCTCTAGCCCAGGAGCACAGGTTGCCACTTTCTTCACGAGGCTGTCCATCACTGAAAGTGTGCTGTCCTTGAATACAAATGTTCTTTCTCCAAGATGCGAAAGCCACAGGCACAGCTCTGTCCAATAATAGGGCTACTTTTTCTCCCCTCAACGAAGAGCTCATTTAACCATGGAGAAAAGTCTGCCAGGAGATGGAGTTCTGCACAGAGTAGAAAAATCACTGGGGGGTTTGTACTTCTTAACTACCAGGTGTCTCTCATCCCTTAAGAGGATCTTATTGGATGCTAGTGTGAAGTGAATAGAAAATCTTCTTTCTATTTGCCACAGTGACCATTGCATTACTTCATTAACAAGGGCAATCCAAAAATATTGAATGTTGACTCGGAAGTTCGGGTAGTCTTTCATATATGGAAATTCTGAAAGAAAGAAAAAAAGCCACAACTTTCAACTTTTGCTTTCAGTTGGTGGTTGTGTATATCTAAAGGGAAGATGACAGCCAGAAACCACCATGAGAAAGAAAGCAGCTGCTTTAATGAGTAGGGCAGATTAATGTGGAGAGGGTGAGGAGGGAACCCCAGGGATTTCTGCACAGGGGTAGAGGCTATTGTGTTGGAAGGGGAAGAATGATACCCAAGAACACATCACAGTCAGCTTTCATTGAGCGGATGCTATAGTTTGCATGCAAAATGGACTCCAAAGGCCTCCGTGCCCTGGGTGCTGGTTCTGTGTAGTGCTGTGGGCCTTCAAAAGTGGCAGACTCTTAGGTCATGGCTGGAGAACATGCTGTTCATTCCATGGGCATTGTGGGATGATGATTCATAACCCCCTCCCCCTTTCTCCCTGTCTTCTCATTCTCCTTCCCCCTGCTCTTTAGACCCCTTCCCCTCCTTCTCTCCCCACTTTCTTTCTTACCCCCCCCCACCTGCCTCTCACTATTCCTTAATGGAGATATGAGATCCAGCTCTGACTCATGCATGCTCCTGTCAACATGTTTATAGTTTTTCTTTCAAAGTACACTACAAATGCAGCAGATCTTATGTTGACCTTGGCATAATCATCTTGTCATTTGGGCCAGCAAAGTCCATCACCCAGTTCTATGTCCATCGTTTAGTGGCTATTTTTCTTACGTGTAAAAGAGTACCTAATGGAACATATACTGTCTCAGACCTTCTTCAGAGATGGGATCCTTGAGGGACAGAATGAAGGGACACTAGCCCACTCAAGCATGTGACTCCGGCAGGTCTTGCCCTTCTCCTCCATTCCCTCCACCTTGCTAAAGCTATCCCCACAAGGTTTATTTACTTATTTGGCCACTTCCTCCTGCTTAGGCTGATTACCAAGGCCCAGCTATCCAAGTATTGAAGTCCAGAATCAAAGGCCTCCTTTGACCCACCTAACATGTCTAATTAAAATTAAACACCTCATCCTAATACAGGGTTTCTACCTTTTTCTAACCCCCCTTTCTAACCCTCCATTTTCCTATGTGCCATTTCTTTCTCTATCCAGAGACAGTCCTTTGTCCCCCACCCCCTCCTCTGGGACAAATGCCCCTCCTCCCTCTCTCTTGCTCTTTTTCTCCTGTCTCCTTTGTTCCTTTCCCCTTCTCCCTCTTCCTCTATCTCCTCTTTATCCCCTACCCCTGCCCTCTGTCCTTCTAAGGCAAATAAATATCCTATTTGCTGTGTCCTTTTTTGGAGGTATTTGAGCTGACTTCGAGGTTCCCTACACAGAGGATGGACCCATGTGACTTAGATCCATCCCTGTGTCATTATATTTGAATCCAAATCTTTTCCTGTGGTTAGCCTGTGTTACTTGGAGATACTTGATTTTCCTCACATCTATAAATTGTATACTCTCCTCTCTCCTCCTTGCTTCCTTTAACTCCCTAAAGCTCATTCAGTCATTCTTCCTCCTTTGTGGGAGAAAACAGGGAAGTTGCCTTCTTTTACCCGTTCCTCACATCCTGTGCCTAACCGTTTTTTAACAGTCAAAAGGTGGAGGTTCCATACACAATGATGCTGGGTACCACTTGGAACTTTCGACATACTTGCTGAGATGTGATAGGAGAGGAGAAGAGGCAGACTTCCTTCCAGGCAGTGAGGAGGGAAATATCCCACTCTTATCCCACCTCAACTACTAACAAAAGCTGGAGTTTGGTGGCCAGGAGTTCTATGTTTCTTATGGTCTGAAGCATGCCACATGGACATAGGAAAGGAGATGAGGCAATCTGTTTTAGTCTCCCCAATCCCCTAAAGCTGAGAATGGAATAGCAGTTTCCACCTTCCCAGCTTTTTTGAATGTGTCTTACTAGAGATGGATAAGCAGACTTTTCATCACCCTTTGAGTGCTGGGCCTTAATACTTGAACCATTAGAGTCTGGCCTTTTAAGATTCATTTCGGGATGGTGGTTTATTTTCCTTTACTATCCTAGACACTCAATAGGGAAGCATTGGCTCTATGGGTCCCACATAACCTGGCCTATCCCATGCCAGGACTAAGTACTCCTCAGAGTAATTAGAGTGCAGAGGAAAGACTAAATGGTCCAGAGGCATGGCTGAGGTCTTGGTTAGAATTTCTCTTTCTAAAGACACCAAATGTTTGCCTAATCTAAATTTAATTGTACTCTGGAGATAGCACTGTTAGAATTAATTCACTTTGAAGATGGGGTATCTTCCCAAATATGAATCACAAAAACTAAGACTGTGGTGTGTCAGAAATGTCACAGACACCTCTCCCTGCCCTTCTAACTGCATCTCGTTCTATAAGCTAAAGCCAGTTCTCAAGGAGCTACCTGACTCCAGTCTCATAATTCAGGGTCAGAGGATCCTTCATCTTTCCATGCAGGCGACAAAGACAAAGTACCGCACAGTCCTTTAGGAAATATGGATATATGCCCAATGGGATAGCAAATAACATTATTATGAAAATCAGAGTTCATTTCTCTTGAGGATGGAATATTGAGGAATATCAGTGGCTCTAACTGTGGCAAAAATGATGGTGAGAGATTCCCTCAACAAATTACTGAGGAGGGCCTCCTGGCTCAGAGAAAGGTCAAGCTCTAGCAGCTCACAGGGCAACCTGATAGGCCTGGTACCCGTGGCCACCTGGTGGGGCCTGGCCGAGGGGATAGAGATCCCGTGGGGGACATTAAAATGCCATTCTGTGAACTCATTGGAGTTGGAGGTAATAGCTGATAGTCATATGGTTTCATACATTTTTATACTTACCCGTTTGTTGCCAGGGCCACCGAGGGGGTTAGGAAACCAGAGGGAGATTTAGGCACAAAACAGACTGGGGATCACTGTCTTCTCTGTTTTACAAATGATGGAGATCAATCACTGAGATGGACTGCTGAGGCCGGCTGGGTCTGATGAATTACACAATCCCTTCCCTCTCATGCAGAAGCTCTCAACTTCCTAATGCTGTGACCCTTTAATACAGTCCCTCATGTTGTGGTGACCCCCATCCATAAAACTATTTCGTTGCTCCTTCACAACTGTAACTTTGCCACTGTTACGAATCATAATGTAAATATCTGATATTCAGTAGTATTTCTTATATGTGGCCCACAAGTGGAGATAGCTCTGGTGGTTGGTAGTAAACCTTCAGTGTCTCAGATTGGCCTTGTCTCTATACTGATGACTTAGCTGCTACCTTCCAACTCCTTGAGGAAGCCCAGGAACCTGACTGCACAGTGTTGGTTGTAGCTAGTTTAGTAGTCACCTGAGCAGATGTAAGAAAATGAGAGGAGCCCGGTGGTGGTGGTGGCGGCGCAAGCCTTTAATCCCAGCACTTGGGAGGCAGAGGCAGGCAGATTTCTGAGTTCGAGGCCAGCCTGGTCTACAGAGTGAGTTCCAGGACAGCCAGGGCTNAGATTTCTGAGTTCGAGGCCAGCCTGGTCTACAGAGTGAGTTCCAGGACAGCCAGGGCTACACAGAGAAACCCTGTCTCGAAAAAAAGAAGAAAAAAAGAAAAGAAAAAAAAAAGAAAAAAAAAAGAAAAGAAAAAGAAAAAAGAAAATGAGAGGAGATTAGGAGTGAGGCTCAGAGTTAGCACAGAGGTTCTTTGTAAATTCATGTACTAGCAAGGAAACTTGTGTATCACTGTGACCAAATGCCTGATGTAAACAACCTAAAAGAACAAGATTTATTGCGGCTCATGGTTTCAGAGAACTCGGTGCCCGGTCACTTGGGCAGAACATGCAAGTGGCGGACGCATGTGGTGCAGGACTGGTTCGCCTCGTGGTGGACAAGAAGCAAAGAGGATAATTCTGGTACTAAGAGAGTTTTTTTTTCCCCCCAACCTCCAATCCCATCTAAACTCCCAGCTTATGGATTGGTACCACCCACACGCGGGCAAGTCTTACGGTTTCCATTTAATTGTCCTTGAAATGCCTTACAGGCAGACCCAGAGGTGTGTCTCGCTAATCCAGGTGATCCTAAACCCCCTCAAATTGACAGTAAAGAGCAGCCATGATGCATGGAGGAAACCGTGACATGCACGCAGATGCTGTCAACACACATTCAGGAGCACGGCTATTCTGGATCTATTTAATATGTAAAAACCCGTGTCTGTATTTAAATATCATGCTATTCTTTCTGACCAAAACAAAATGATATTGTCATACAGGTAATTCCTGGGAAATATGTCTTCACACCTAGAAGTCAGACCATCCTGGGTTGCTGAGATGCAGGTGCTCGCCCAGCAGCTTCACAGTGTCCATCTTAGACTTTTTCTGGAAAAACAAACAAACAAACAAAAAACAGTGTTGACCATAAACCTCCGTTGTATTTGCTTTTATTTGTAGCACACATATGTATAGCACTTAAAACATGATGCTAGAAATAAACATCTGTATTAGAAACTTCTAAACAAATATGTAAATCTTTTCTAAAACCTTTTGTAATTACACTAATAATTTGCCAATTAAAATATACTGATGTTGTGCTGGAGATATAGCTCAACAGTTCAGAGCAGTGGTTGGTTTTTCGGGGGATGAGGGTTAAGACTCCCAGAATCCATCTTTTAACTCCCCCAGGGGTTCTGGCGCCCTCTTCTGATCTCTGTGGGTATTGCACCCATGCCGTACCCAAGCATACATGAAGCAAAACATATGTATAAAATAAATAAATCTAAAAATACATACTTAAGTGTTATTTAAAAATATTAGCATTAATGTTTTAACACTATAAGGATGAAAAAGTATTTCAGTTTTCTTTCATGGTATTTTAATTCAAAATTTGGATTAAAAATTCTTTGTATACATCATGTAGATGGGAAATGTACATTTTCTTGCACACCTAGCACCAGGACACAGGAAATTTTTTATTTTGAAATTCAAAAATAAAACATGATTCTCTGGGGGGGGGGGCATTTGTGTCCTGGAATGCATTTTGCTTAGTATACATGAAGTCCCTAGCTCCTACCAATGCATCTTAACTGCAATCATATACCAGAATCACCCACAGAGCTAGGCAAACATGGACTATGTTGCTTGTACTGATTCAATAAATTTGTTAAATGGCTCTAGAGCCAGTGTTACTGACAGATTCTGAAATGGTTCTTTTTAATCAATTGGTATAATTGGTGGGGCTTAATAGAGGTGACAATCTCCTTGAGGTTGCTAATCTCACAGGACTCCTTGATTCCTGGAAGATGTAGTGAGCACCCCTCCTAGGTGATGTGATACTAATCACTCCAGCTGACAAGATCTAGCACCTGTGAAACAGGCCTCTGGACATGCTTCTAGGAGTTATCTGTGAGTGTCACTCTTTCCTGGGCTTGGATCCCAGGACAAGTAAAAAGAAGTGAGTGACTCTTGTCTTCTTGACTTCGGCTGCAATACAATCGAGTGCTTCAAGCTCCTGCTGCCTTAAGCTCTCTGTCACGAGGGATTCATATCCTTAAACTATGAAACAAAATAGTCCCTTTCCTCCTTAAGTTTCGTGTGTCAGGACATTTTACTACAGCTATGGGAGTAGAATTTAATAATGGTGTGAAGCAATTTATTAATGGTGTGAAAAATGCTGGTTTTTTTTTCAATCTCTGCCTTTTAATAAACACTACAGATTAAAGGTCATTTCTTCATAAATATTAAGTATGCTGCAAACAGAAACTTTTTAAAGGCTTATAAAACCCCAAGTGCCCTCTGTCTCCATGACAATAACTCTGTATTAAGGACCCAAAACAACTTTCCCCTGAAATGTTAATGATGTTTGTGTCATGTGAATGGTGGGAATTAAAGCTGCCATTATAACAGATGATGAGAGAATAATGTTATGAAACCAAGACTAGGTTACAGACTAAATGATGACAAGATGATCTGGTAACATCTTTTGGGGAAGAACAAATGTTTGGAAAAGGAGACGTGTGTGCCATAAAACTGACAATCAAAAACACACTGGTGTTTTAGCTGTTCATAGAATCTCCTGTGCTCATCTTTGGGAAGTCTGAAACCCATAAAGATTCTGTAAGTGCGGTCAGCATGTGAAGAACATAGCGCGACATTCAGCACAAGACTAACTTAATAATTAACTTAATAAATAATATTTTCTGTAAGTGATCTCCTGTGGCTTTAATTACATGCCTAACAAAGGGTAAATATTTGAGATATATGAAATTCTAGATTTTGAGTTAAATGTAAAGAAAAGTTGATATTCCAACGTGAACCTCTTCTGAGAATTATATTGGGGTTTTCAAACTCCAGGCCGCATTGATGTCATGGGGCTCTGATTCCTGGAGTACACTTTGTCTGTCACAATTCTGTTTACATTATTTTTGCAACGTAGAGACCACCTTGAAAATACAAGTATGATTATACCTGTGTAAAGAAAGGAAAGACGGAGAAGTTTAACTTTTAAAATGGAATAACAAAACATACAGCATTGTTATTTGATCTGGGTATCATCTATGAAAAAGAGAGATTTGACAGGGCACCAGGAACTGATTTCCGCAACTGGCAAAGTTCCCAATGACCAGCAATGGAGGATAACACACCATCTTATCAGGGCACACTAAAGTCCACACTGGTGAAGACAGCTTCAATGGACAGCTGCAGGAAATGGGATCCGAGACCCACTTTCCATACATTTTGGCATGTTCTGCCCGAGCTGCTCTTGTTTTCTTTAGTATATTCTTCAGCCACCAATACACACAGGTTGCAGATGTTCGTTTTCTAATTGGGAGAGTCTGCAGTTTACTCAGGAATGCACTTGATCACACTAACATGTTCTCTTGAAAAAGGGATGCTTGATGTAAGGGTGTTCGATGTAAGGATGCTCAGTGTAAAGACGAGTAACAACAGCCTTTTCCCCCTTCACTAGTAGTGCCTGCTCTGACATGAATCACGAGTCCTCTCTTTCTTTTTCTTTTTTCCTTTCTTTTTATTGGATGTTTTCTTTATATTTCAAATGTTTCCCCCTTCCAGGTCTCCCGTTCAGAAAACCCCTATCCCATCCCATCTCCCCCTGCCTTCTATGAGGGTGCTCCCCAACCCACCCACCCACTCCTGTCCTCCAGCCCTGACATTCCCCTAAACTGGCCCATTGAACTCAGGGCTACTCCTCCCACTGATGTCCAACAAGGCCATCCTCTGCCACACACGGCCGGAGCCATAGGTCCTTCCATGTGTACTCTGGTTGGTGGTCCAGTCCATCGGCACTCTGGGGGTCTGGCCTGTTGACACTGTTGCTCCCTCCATGGGACTGCAAACCCCCTCAGCTTCTCCAGTCCCTTCTCCAACTCCTCCCATCAGGGATCCCATGCTCAATCCAATGGTTGGCAGGAAGCATCCTCCTCTGTATTTGTCAGGCTCTGACAGAGTCTCTCAAGAGACAGACATATCAGCAAGCACTTCCCAGCATCCACAATAGAATCCAGGTTTGGAGGCTGTATAAGGGATGCATCCCCAGGTCGGGCAGTCTCTGGATGGCCTTTCTCTCAGTCTCTGCTCCACACTTTGTCTCAGTATTTCCTCCTGTGAGTATTTTGTTCACCCTTCTAAGAAGCACTGAAGCATCCACACTTTGGTGGATATTAACTTCTTTATGGTCTGTGAATTGAATCTTGGGTATTCTGAACTTTTGGGCTAATATCCACTTAGTGAGTACATACCGTGTGTGTTCTTTTGTAATTGAGTTACCTCATTCACCATGAAATTTCAAGTTCCATTCATTTGTCTGAAAATTTCATGAAGTCATTGTTTTTAATAGCTGAATAGTATTCCATTGTGTAAATGTACCACATTTTCGTATCCATTCCTTTGGAATGAAGAACATATGGGTTGTTTCCAGCTTCTGGCTATTATAAATACAGCTGCTATGAACATAGTGGAGCAGGTGTCCTTATTACATGTTGGAAAATCTTCTGGGTATATATGCCCAGGAATGGTATATCTAGGTCATCAGGTAGTACTATGTCCAATTTTCTTGAGGAACCGCCAGACTGATTTCCAGAATGGTTGTACCAGCTTGCAATCCCACTGACAATGGAGGAGTGTTCCTCTTTCTCCACATTCTTTCCAACATCTGCTGTCATCTTAGTTTTTGATTTTAGCCATTCTGACTGGTGTAAGGTGGAATCTCAGGGTTGTTTTGATTTGCATTTCCCTGATGACTAAGGATGTGGAACATTACTTTAGGCACTGGTCAGCCATTCAGTTTTCCTCAGTTGGGAATTCTATCTTTAGCTCTGTTCCCCATTTTTAATAGGATTATTTGATTCTCTGGAGTGCAACTTCTTGAGTTCTTTGTCTATATTGGATAATAGCTCTTTATCAGATGTGAGATTGGTAAAGATCTTTTCCCAATCTGTTGGTTGTTGTTTTGTCCTATTGACAGTGTCCTTTGCCTTACAGAAGCTTTGCAATTTTATGAGGTCCCAATTTTCAATTCTTGATCTTGGAGCATAAGCCATTGCTTCTCTGTTCAGGAAATTTCCCCCATGCCCACATGTTTGAGACGTTTCTCCAATTCCTCTTCTATTAGATTCAGTGCATCTGGTTTTATGTGGAGGTCCTTGATCCACTTGGACTTGAGCTTTGTATAGGGAGATAATGGATCAATTTTCATTCTTCTATATGTTGACCACCAGTTGAACCAGCACCATTTGTTGAAAATGCTGTCTTTTTCCCACTGGATGGTTTTAGCTCCTTTGTCAAAGATCAAGTGACCATAGGTGTGTGGATTCATTTCTGTGTCTTGAATTCTATTCCATTGATCTACCTGCCTGTCACTGTACCAATACCATGTAGTTTTTATCACAATTGCTCTATAGTACAGCTTAATGTCAGGCATGGTGATTCCCCCAGAAGTACTGTTATTGTTGAGAATAGTTTTCAAAATCCTGCTTGTTTTGTTATTCCAAGTGAATTTGCAAATTCTTCATTCTAACTCTATGAAGAATTGAGTTGGAATATTGATGAGGATTGCATTGAGTCTGTAGATTGCTTTCAGCAAGATGGCAATTTTTACTATATTAATCCTGCCAACCCATAAGCATGGGAGATCTTTCCATCTTCTGAGATCTCCAATTTCTTTCTCAGAGACTTGAAGTTCTTGTCGTACAAATCTTTCACTTGTTTGGTTAGAGTCACACTAATATATTTTATATTGTTTGTGACTGTTGTGAAGTGTGTCGTTTTCCTAATTTCTTTTTAAGCCTGTTTATCTTTTAGTACAGGAAGGCTACTGATTTGTTTGAGTTAATTTTATATCTGGCCACTATACTAAAGTTGTTTATCAGCTTTAGGAGTTCTCTGGTGGAGTTTTCGGGGTCACTTAAGGATACTATTATATCATCTGCAAATAGTGAAATTTTGACTTCTTCCTTTCCAATTTGTTGTCCTTTGACTGACCTCCTTTTGTTGTCTAATTTCTCTGGCTAGGACTTCAACTACTATATTGAATAGGTAGGGAGAGAGTGGGCAGTCCCTATTTTAGTGGGATTGCTTCCAGCTTCTCTCCATTTAGTTTGATGTTTGGCTATTTGTTTCCTGTGTATTGCTTTTATTATGTTTAGGTATGGGTCTTTCCAAGACTTTTTAACATGAAGTGATGTTGAATTTTGTCAAATGCTTTCTCAGCGTGTAATGAAATGATCATGTGGTTTTTTTTCCTTTTAGTTTGTTTATGTAGTGGATTATGTTGATGGACTTCCGTATATTGAACCATCCCTGCATCTCTGTGATGAAGCCTACTTGATCATGGTGAATGATCATTTTGATCTGTTCTTGGATTTGGTTTGCAAGAATTTTATTGATTATTTTATTATTTTTGCATCAATACTCATAAGGAAAATTGGTCTGAAGTTCTCTTTCTTTGTTGGTTCTTTGTGAGGTTTTGGTATCAGTGTAACTGTGACTTCATATAACGAAGTGGATAGTGTTCCTTCTGTTTTCATTTTTG
>NC_034595.1:40674358-40716719 GCF_900095145.1 Mus pahari | reverse complement strand
TGTATTTGCTTCTTTTTGTTCTAGAGCTTTCAGGTGTGTTGTTAAACTGCTAGTGTATGCTCTCTCAAGTTTCTTTTTGGAGACCCTCAGAGCCTGAGTTTTCTTCTTAGCACTGCTTTCATTGTATCCCATAAGTTTGGATATGTTGTGCCTTTATTTTCATTAAATTCTAAAAAGTTTTTAATATCTGTCTTTATTTCTTCATTGATTAAGTTATCATTCAGTAGAGCATTGTTCAGATTCCATGTATATGTGGGCTTTCTGGTGTTTTCACTCCCATGGAAGACCAGCCTTAATCCGTAGTGACCTAACAGGATGCATGGGATTATTTCAATCTTCTTATATCTGTTGAGGTCTGTTTTGTGACTAACTATATGGTTAATTTAGGAGAAGGTACGATGAGGTGCTGAGAAGAAGGTATATTCATTTGTTTTAGGGTGAAATGGTTTGTAGATATGTGTTAAATCCATTTGGTCCATAACTTCTGTTAGTTTCACTTTGTCTGTTTATTTTCCAAGATCTGTCAATTGATGAGAGTGGAGTATGGAAGTCTCCCAATATTATTGTGTGAGGTTCAATGTGTGCTTTGAGCTTTAGCAAAGTTTCTTTTATGAATGTGGGTGCCCTTGCATTTGGAGCATAGATGTTCAGAATTGATAGTTCTTGGTGAATTTTTCCTTTGATGATTATGAAGTTTCCTTCCTCATCCTTTTTGATAACGTTCAGTTCAAAGTCAACTTTATTCAATATTAGAATAGATACTCCAGNTTGTTTCTTGGGACCATTTGATTGGAAATTTTTTTTCCAGCCTTTTACTCTGAGATAANGTCTGTCTTTGTCACTGAGGTGTGTTTTCTGTATGCAGCAAAATGTTGGGTCCTGTTTATGTATGCAGTCTGTTAGTTTATGTCTTTTTATTAGGAGAATTGAGTCTATTGATGTTAAGAGATATTAAGGAATAGTGATTATGTGGTTTTGTTCTTTCAGTTTGTTTATGTAGTAGATTATGTTGATGGACTTCTGTATATTGAACCGTCCTTGCATCTCTGTGATGAAGCCTACTTGAATGTGGTGAATAATCATTTTGATCTGTTCTTGGATTTGATCTGCTCTTAATGGTAATGATATTAACATTAAGAGATATTAAGGAATAGAGATTGTTACTTCTTGTCATTTTTTTTAATGTTATTTTTATGTTTGCTTGGCTATCTTCTTTTGGTTTGTTGAAAGAAGATTAGTTTCTTGCTTTTTCTATGGTGTAGTTTCCCTCCTTGTGTTAGTGTCTTCTATTTAATATCCTTGGTATGCCTGGATTTGTGGAAAGATATTGTGTAAATTTGGTTTTATCATGGAATATCTTAGTTTCTTTATCTATGGTAATGTGAAAGTTTTGCTGAGTGTGGTAGTCTGGGCTGGCATTTGTGTTCTCTTAGAATCTGTATGAGATCTGTCCAGGATCTTCTAGCTTTCAGAGCCTCTGGTGAGACATCTGTTGTAATACTGATAGCTCTGCCTTTATATGTTATTTGATCCTTTTCCCTTACTGTTTTTAATAGTCTTTCTTTGTTTTGTGTATTTTGTGCTTTGACTATTATGTGACAGGAGGAATTTCTTTTCTGGTCCAGTCTATTTGACGTTCTGTAGACTTCTTGTTTGTTTATGGGCATCTCTTTCTTTAGGTTAGGAAAGTGTTCTATAATTTTGTTGAAGATATTTACTGGCCCTTTAAGTTGGGAATCTTCACTCTCTTCTACACCTATTATCCTTTGGCTTGGTCTTCTTAATGTGTCATGGATATCCTGAATGTTTTGGGTTAGGAGCTTTTTCCATTTTGCATTTTCTTTGACTGTTATGTCAATGTTTTCTATGGTATCTTCTGCACCTGAGATTCTCTCTTCTATCTCTTGCATTCTATTGGTGATGCTTGCATCTATGACTCCTGATCTCTTTCCTAGGTTTTCTAACTCCAGGGTAGTCTCCCTTTGTGATTTCTTTATTGTTTCTATTTTCATTTTTAGATCCTGGATGGTTTTGTTCAATTCCTTTACCTGTTTGGGTATGTTTTCCTGTAATTCTACAAGGGATTTTTGTGTTTCTTATTTAAGAGCTTCTACCTGTTTACCTGTGTTCTCTTGTATTTCTTTAAGAGTTATTTATGTCCCTCATAAAATCCTCTATCACCATCATGAGAAGTGATTTTTAAATCTGAACCTTGCTTTTCCAGTGTGATGGTGTATCCAGAACTCTCTGTGGTGGGAGAACTGGGTTCTGATGATGCCAAGTAGCCTTGGTTTCTGTTGCTTATGTTGTTGGGCTTGCCTCTAGTCATCTGGTTATTTCTGGTGTTAGCTGGTCTTGCTTTCTCTGACTGTGGCTTGTCCCTCCTGCAAGCCTCTGTGTCATTACTCCTTGGAGACCAGTTCTCTCAGGGAGGAATTTGGGTATGGAGAGTTGTGGTACAGGGTCAGCTCTGGGTGGCAGACAGAAACTAGAAGGATCCTGTCCCTGGCTGTTCCTGGGTTCCTGTGTCCTGATGGCTTTGGGGAGTCCCTCTTGGGCCAGTAATTTGAACAGAAGTGGTGGTCTTACCTGTGCTCACAGCTGTGTAGGAACTCCTGGGAAACCAGCTCTCTCCTGGCTGCATTTGGGTATGGAGCACAGGATCAGCTTGGGGAGCTGTGGCACAGGGTCAGCTCTGGGAGCAGAGGGAAAATGGAAGGCTCCTGTCCCAGGCTGCTCCTCAGTTTTTGTGTGCAGCAAGCTTTTCTGTGCTCACAGGCTTCTCAGCACTCCTGGGAAATCAGCTCTCTCCCAGTGGTATTTCGGTATGGATCACTGTGTCACAGGATCAGCTCTAGGAACAGATGGAAACTGAAGGCTAACAAGTCTTCTTTCAAGTGACTTCCATCTTCTAGGGACAGGATTGAAGAAGGATATGCCACTAATCCCAGCGTTAGGCAATCCATGTTCTAAAGACAGGTAAAAAAAAGCAGGCTTCAGATATTCTACACTGCCAAACAATTAGGACTCATAAAAATGCAATAATTATCTTGATTTCCTGAAGGGATGATTAGGAAACCTCTAGAGTCTAGACAAATGTTGAATAAAACCTGTCTTTTGCTGTGGTGTCATAAGTAGAGAATGATGCTGCAATCCTAACCCAAAGATATGCTGAAAACACTTTTCAAGTTATAATGTCAAAAGATCTCTTACACAAATGAATCTTTGACGCTGAGAAGTTACTGTTAAAAGATATTTGATGCACCATCAAACTTGAGGCTTATTGAAAACTCCTTACACTTTTACCATCAGAATTTCAGATTCTACCTCTGTCCTAGTTTAGTGTAGATAGTCATCTGGGTTCAGCAGAGTAGATTGCAAGAAAGGAACACATTTTGGACCCTCATATCTGCTTCTGGTGCAAAGGCATGTGCTCTGCCTTAAACTGGGTTTGCTTTTTTTTTTTCTAAGAAAGACTATGACAAGAATCAAAGTACTGAGGTTAATTTTCAGCAGGAAAGAAAATCTTCACTTTGCATGAAATACCCACAAAGGAGTACATGCCATCTAGTCATAGACTAGGTTGCCCTCCCACACTTAGCCTCTGGACTTACTGTTGCACATGACCAGCAGGGGTCTCTTTAGTGCAGGCTTCACTAACCCACAGTTGTTGGACTCTGCTGTTTCCTTTGATCTATGTGGGCTGCCCTCATATTCCAAAAATATTTACCATAAAAAAGGGAAGACTTATATATGGTTCTGAAAAACTGTGAATTATTTCTTTCAATTTCTACTTTCTGTTTTTGTCTCTCTGTGAAACCTTTAAGCCAGAAGCTACAGCAGAACAGGAAGCATCTCTGTGAATGAGAGCAAGCAGATAGATAGACAATACAAGAGAATACAAGATCTAAGAGAAAGCTATGGGGGCCTCTACAGAGAAGGAGGAAAACCCAGGGATACGGAGGGGATCAGATCCAAAAAGGAGACATGACAGAAGTGTGTCAAGTTTCAGAATCAGCAAGAAAATACAAAATGCTTTTCCCTTGCCAGACTGAGCAGCCCCTCCCACTTTCAGCATCTCGATTAAGCCTCTGTGTTCACTGAACACCTAAAGTGTGTTGGATACCTATCATCTAGCCTTTTAATTCCTCTCTTGTATTAATGACTGACTGTTGAGGTGATAAAATATCATGGGATGGCAACTTATAAAAGGAAGCTTATTTACGCTCACAGTTCACTGGGGATGAGTTTATCATGAAAGGGACACACGGCAGGAAGAGCCAGGCACCGTGGTCAGAGCAGGAAGCACAGGGCTAGAATCTTCTATTCATCAGATTAAGCAAAGAAAGCAAACTGGAAAGAGGTAGGGATTTTTTTTTTTCTCTCAAAGCTTGCTCTGTGTGATGAATTTTTTTCCAGCAGGGCTACATCTCCTAAACCTCCCCAAACAGAGCAACCAACTGGGGACAAATCTTTCAAATATGAGAACCTATGGGGGACATTTCACATTTCTCATTCAAACCACAACATTTCTAGAAATCAGCTGCTTCTTCTTCTTCTTCTTCTTCTTCTTCTTCTTCTTCTTCTTCTTCTTCTTCTTCTTCTTCTTCTTCTTCTTTGTAAGTGGAGGATAAGGTGATGCATCTTCAAATTGTTTAATTGAAAAAAAGAAGATTGAGCATGCTCTACCTTGAGAAAAATAAGATAATTACCATTTGTTAGATGTTGGCCTGAGGAACTAACTACCTGAGGGCTTTCAAATGGGTAGACATCAGCTCTACAAACACTTTCCCCATTTTCCAGAAAGATGTTGAATTCCCTTGAAGTAAGAGTTCTGCATTGAATCCTACATTGTGGGTTATGGGTAATTCCTTAAAAACTGTACGGGATTTTTTTGTTATTATTTTACATCTATTTTTCTTATTTACAGAATTCTTTCTCTGTGGGCTTATGTTTTTCACAGTCACATTTGTACTGGCTGATGGCTTTAATCTAATCTGTGTTCTTAACCTGATTTTATGGAAGAGAGATTTTCAGATGCAGATCCACTTCTATGTCAAATAAAGGAATTGTCTCAGTTTTATGTTCATGGTAATATGTTTATTGTTGAACCCATAAATTTTTAACAATTTTTATAAAAGCAACACTGACCATTGTTAAAAGCCAAAACAATTCCAAGGTAATCAAGAATAGTCAAAATTATATCAGGAATAAAAAAGAGATATTCTTAGACTATTCAGACCTATAAGAAAATGAACTGCTACATATAAAATAGCAAGAAGGGGCTGAGGAGATGATGTCATTCATGAAAATGCTTTGCATACAAGCAGGAAGACCTGAGTTCAGATCCCAACATCCATGTAAAACAAAAGATGGTGTGGCCCTGCATAGGGAAGGCAGAGACGGGAGAAACCCTGGGCTTATTGGCCACCCATTCTACCTAACTGGTGAGTTCCAGGTATACTCAGAGACTCTGTCTCACAAAATATGCGGAGAACAACTGAAAAAGACATCTGTCATTGACTTCTGGTGTCCAAAGACACATTCACCCAGTCTTAGGGTTTCTATGACTGTGAAGAGACAGCATAACCATGGGAACTCTGATAAAGGAAAACATTCAGTTGGTTCAGAAGTTTAATCCATTATTATCATGGTGGGAAGTATGGGGACACACAGGCCGACATTGTGCTGGAGCAGTAGCTGAGAGTTCTACATCTTGATCCCCAGGCAGCATGAAGAGAGAGTGACAATGGACCTGGCTTGAACATTTGAAACCTTAGAGCCTATCCCCAGTGACACACTTTCTCTAAGGCCACGCCTCCTAATAATGCCACTCCTTCTGAGCCTATGGGAGTCATTTTCATTCAAATCACCACACACCCACCACCCCAACACATGTATACACCACACACACACACACACACACACACAACTCCACCAATAATATACTCATGGTATTCTAGTTTTGTCTTTATTACTATGATTAAAATACTCTAGCAGAAAAGCAACTTGGGGGAGAATAGAGGCTATTTGGCTTTTACATCCAGATCACCATCTATCATTGAGGAAAATCAGGAAAGGAACTTAAAGCAGAAACCTGGACCAGGAACCATAGGGGCTGGCTCACTCTCTGGATTGTTCATGCTTAGCTAGCATCTTATATAACCAGGACTGCCTAGCCTAAGGTTGGGACTGCCAATAGTGGGCTGGAACCTTTATATCAACAACAATGAAATAATTCTTTGTAGGCATGCCCACAGGCCAATCTGTCTGAAGCAATTCCTCGGTTGAAGCGCTCAGTCAGATGATTCTAGGCCTTGTCAAGCTGACAAATAAACCTAACCAGGACACATATAAACAGTGGAAAGATTAAATAGCCAAAGTAATTGTAGTGTTATGAATGAGAATGGTACATATAGGCTTCTATATTTGATTGTGTTGTCTCCAGTCCATAGAACTGCCTGTGCAGAATAAGAAGTTATGGCTTTGTTGGAGGAAGTGTGTCATGGTAGAGTAGTCTCTGAGGTTTCAAAAGACTCAGGCCAGTTCAAATTGACTCTGACTCCAACTTGAGGAACAAGAGACAAGTTCTGAGCTGTTGTCTCCATGCCTCTGTTCTGCCATAATTCTCTGAAACTGTTAGTTAAACACTTTCTATTTTAAGCTGCCTTACTTATGGTGTTTTACCATAGCAATGGAAAAGTAACTAAGACAGATAGGAAGAAAATACTCAGAAAATTATGTATTATCAGTAGTAATTAAGTTTGGAATTAAGGTTATTCTATTGTTGATAATAAGGGTGAGAAAAACAAAAATACAAAAAACAACAACATGAGAAAGACCTGATAATTCTTTTTTTGTTGTTTTTTTTCTTTTTGTTTTTTTGTTTTTTTGTTTTTTTGAGACAGGGTTTCTCTGTATAGTCCTGGCTATCCTGGAACTCACTCTGTAGACCAGGCTGGCCTTGAACTCAGAAATCCACCTGCCTCTGCATATTCAAACCATCACAGAGGTATAAAGGCATAATTTGGAAACATGAAAGTAGTTAATGTTGTAAAATGAAAACCAAAGGGAATCAAAAATAGGGAACAATCTAAAAATAAAACCCATCATTCACTAGTATTCTAAGAATTATTAAATAATGTTTGATGATTAAAAAGTTTTTGGATGTTTTAGCTTATTATATGAAACAGATAAAATGATGCTTTTATATAGTTTGCACACCTAGAACTATTCTTTGCAATTGATCCTGAAGAGTGTCATAAAAGAGTTAAAAATTACTGGGTGTGGGGGCCACTCTTCCTCATTTTACTTCCCTACCCTGCAATGTACGGTTCCCACGATTTAGCTTTGGATATTTTCATCTCTACTGGATTACACTAAGACTTCATTCAGCCTCGGGCCTTTGCTAACTAGCTGCTATCTAATTCCTAACTTAGGACTGCTAATCACAGCCCTCCTTAAATCCCAGAACCATATATCCAGGTGTCAAGATCAAACCTCTGAATCCTCCAGTTTCTTTTTATAAAGACACTTTCCTTTTGCCAATAGTGTTAGTAATGTAATAATGTAATTAAAATTGATGATCTGATCCTACAGGGACGATGTATATCTCTAACACCAGTCTTAAGCAGGCCAGCCTGCATCACACATTGAGACTCTCAATCAAAACTATTAATAATTTTATGCTTCCTAATGAAAAAATGAAAATTTCTGTGAGGAAAAACTAGGTCCCAACTGTTTAAACTATATTCTATTTTATTTTAAAAACTAGCGTGATCAGGTATTTCTTTTTGTTTGTTATTTGTTTTTTTTTCAAGACAGGGTTTCTCTGTGTCAGCCTAGGTGTCCTGGAAGTCATTCTGTAGATCAAGCTGGTCTTAAACTCACAGAGACCTGCCTGCCTCTGCCTCCTGAGTGCTGAGATTAAAGGCGTGTGCCATCACCCCTGAGCCTTAGATGTTACTTGTTGCTTGAATAAACATGACATCCATTCTTCATCTAAGATTACAACCCCAGCCTTGACATTGACTTAATAAACATGTGAAATGTCTAAATGTGAAACTTTAAATAATAAAAATATTAATTAAAAATATGAAAGTAAATACTAGGCTGGAGAGATGGCTCAGAGATTAAGAGCACTGACTGCTCTTCCAGAGGTTCTTAGTTCATTTCCCAGCAACCACATAGTTGCTCACAACCATTTGTAATGGGATCTGTTGCCCTCTTCTAGTGTGTCTGAAGATAGCGACTGTGTACTCAAATAAATAAAATAAATAACTCTTTTTAAAAAAGAAAGTAAATACTTCTTGTTAAGTTAAATGTGAAGGTGAACATGATCTCATATGTGCTAAATACTAAGACATAATAAATGAAATTTATAAACATGTATTGGAATTGATATAATAAAGCACATGAGTAAATTCTATGCCTAATGGAAAGCAGAAAAAAATAATCTTTTAAAATAGTTAAATGTTGGTGGCGGAGAGATGGCTCAGAGGTTAAGAGCACTGGGTGCTCTTCCAGAGGACCCCAGTCTTCACTTCCAAGCATCCACAGGATAGATCACACCTGCCTGTTACTCCAGTTCTGACATCCTCATATAGCCATACATGCAGACAAAACACCAATGAACATAAAAATAAATATAAAATAAACCATTGGAATATGAGGAGCATGTGTCCCTAATAACCATAAATGTTCATGTCTGGTTTCTCATTAACCTTGCTAGCTAAGTAGGGAAAGGACTGATGGCTTGAATTTTGCTCTGGTACCTTCTCAGGAAGTAATCTTGTTCTTTCTTTTCCTACAGGTAGAAAGTGCCTCGGAAGTGCCTCTTCACAGCCAGGCCACATGTCAGAGCCTCTCAGGGAAGGCTTACCCCAACTCCTGAGCCAAGCAGCCTCCCAGAACTTAGCTCCTGGGAAGAATTTCTCAAGACCAGTCTCATTTCAACAAAGTTCTGGTACCTAACAGGCAGGAGATCGGCTAGGGCACCTGGGGGGCGGGGGTGGGGGTGGGGAACGACGACCACGGGTTGTTCTGCTAGTTTGGGGGAAAGAATGTTGTTCTACTAGTTTCCCGGAATTGCTGCAATTGGCCAGAAACCACCGGGGGGTAGAAGAAGGAAGGAGAAATAGTTAATCACCTATAGTTAAGTAAATTACGGTGCATACATTTTTTTGGTCATCAACAAGTTGTAAGCTCTTTATATACCAATTTTGGAAAATCTTGAACTGAAAAAAAAAATCCAGTAGGATACATGCCATTTAAAAAAGAGGCAGGAAGTGGAGCAGAAGAATATTCTTAGTCTGAATACGAGTAAACGGTAGAAGGATTTGGAACTTCGAGAACAGAGAACTACGGCAAATTATATACTTATTCTCAAACCAAAGTTAAAATTTGCCAGTAGCTAAAGAACTGCATGTAATAAAAAACACTTATAAAAGCAAAGTTCAACACAAGGGAAACGCAAAGGGTAACTATTTTGGAAACACTGACTTGAAGATTCTACCAAATATTTTCATTATCCAAATCAGGATAAAGTTCTGTGTTCAAATCCTCTTCACTTATTACAGATTCCATAAGACAATGGAGGACAACATTTGTACACTCTTGATGAAAACAGTGGACAAAGTAAACTATAACATGTTCAACTACTGGAAAACTGTAACCATTTAAAAATAGTGTTTGGAAAACAAAAACCCTGAAAACCGTATTTATGAAGGCATTATCTCTCCTGACAAATATTTTTTAAAAAAAATGTATCATTAGGATCAAAATTTAGTGGCAAGTTAAATGTCATGTGTTTTAAATGTTAAAAAGAAAAGTCCTTTTTCAATCAACATTTTTAATTGAGTTGTTTATTAAATGGAGTGTGACGCAAACTGTAAAACTGTTCTTGAAGAAAAAAATAAATAAAACGATACCATGATTTCTTCTGCCAGGCTTCTTGTGTTTGAACAAAGGTTGCCTTTCCTTGCTGTTCTGGCAAAGACCTTAAGCGTCAATCTTGACAAGAACGCGCTCTGGAAAAGCAAGCTGAAGCTCACGCACGCGCATTCCTGCAAGCTTACATAATGGTCCCCCCCCTCCCCGCACCCGCCTCGCTGGCCGGCCGGAGCCCCGCCCCCAGTCCCGCCCGCGCCCTGCCCCCATCCACCGCCCCCTTTGCCAGCTCAGCCGCGCAAGCGCACTAGCTGTGCAGCCGCTCCTAGCCCGGGGGATCCTGGGATTCGGCCTTTCCGGAAGGTCGGGCTGGCTGTCGGTGCTAGGCCGCCGTTCTAGGCCCGAGTCGGCATTCCAGGCCCTGCTCCCAGCCAGGTCGGTGGCCGCGGCGACACAGCGGGGATCGCGGAGGACGCGGCCGCAGCTCGCTGAGGTGCCTGAGCCTTGGAGGGCGGCAGCCGGGGTGCGCAGGCCGTGACGGCCCCTCCCCCGCCTGTGCGCAGCGGCCGAGGACGACAGCCCGGGCCCGGAGGAGGTGAAGCGGTCACGTAACTGCCCCGGGTGATGAGTCACCCGCTCTCCTGGCAGATTTGAGGTGCGTGCTGCTGCTGCTGCTGCAGTTGTTGCTGTTGTTGCTGCCGCTGCTGCAGGGCGGACGTCGGCGTGCCCAGAGCGGTGCTGCGGCGACCGCTGGCTTGCCCTTGCTTCGGCGACCCCGGGGTTTCCCGAGAGCGTTCTCTTTGTAGCGTCTGCGGCCTGCAGCTCGCTGCGAGCTCCCGCTTCTCCCATGAAGGTGTCTCTCGGTAACGGCGACATGGGCGTCTCTGCCCACCTGCAGCCCTGCAAGGCTGGGACGACGCGGTTTTTTACCAGCAACACGCACAGTTCTGTCGTGTTGCAAGGCTTTGATCAGCTCAGAATAGAGGGCCTGCTTTGTGACGTGACGCTGGTTCCTGGCGATGGAGAGGAAATCTTCCCGGTTCACAGAGCCATGATGGCGTCGGCCAGTGATTATTTCAAGGCCATGTTCACAGGAGGAATGAAAGAGAAAGATTTGATGTGCATCAAGCTTCATGGGGTGAACAAAGTTGGTCTGAAGAAAATCATTGATTTTATTTATACTGCAAAACTGTCTCTTAATATGGATAATCTCCAGGACACTCTTGAAGCTGCCAGCTTTCTACAGATCTTGCCGGTTTTGGATTTTTGTAAAGTGTTTCTTATATCAGGCGTCTCTTTAGATAACTGTGTTGAAGTCGGACGGATTGCTAACACCTACAATCTTATAGAAGTGGATAAATACGTAAATAATTTCATCCTGAAGAACTTTCCTGCCTTGTTGAACACTGGGGAGTTTCTAAAACTCCCCTTTGAACGGCTTGCCTTTGTGCTCTCCAGCAATAGTCTCAAGCACTGTTCGGAACTCGAGCTCTTCAAGGCAGCCTGCCGCTGGCTGAGGCTGGAAGACCCTCGGATGGACTATGCCGCAAAATTAATGAAGAATATTCGCTTCCCACTGATGACACCACAGGATCTCATCAACTATGTGCAGACAGTAGATTTCATGAGAACCGACAATACCTGTGTGAATTTACTTTTGGAAGCAAGCAATTACCAAATGATGCCATATATGCAGCCAGTGATGCAGTCGGACAGAACTGCCATTCGATCTGATTCCACTCATTTGGTTACCTTAGGAGGAGTTTTGAGACAACAGCTAGTTGTCAGTAAAGAGTTACGAATGTACGACGAAAGGGCGCAGGAGTGGAAGTCACTAGCCCCCATGGATGCTCCTAGATACCAGCATGGCATTGCTGTTATTGGAAATTTCCTTTATGTAGTTGGTGGCCAGAGTAATTACGATACAAAAGGAAAAACGGCTGTTGACACAGTTTTCAGATTTGATCCTCGTTATAATAAGTGGATGCAGGTGGCATCATTAAACGAAAAGCGCACATTCTTTCACCTGAGTGCCCTCAAAGGACATTTATATGCAGTTGGTGGTCGCAGTGCAGCTGGAGAACTGGCCACAGTAGAATGTTACAACCCAAGAATGAATGAATGGAGCTACGTTGCAAAAATGAGTGAACCCCACTATGGCCATGCTGGAACAGTATATGGAGGTTTAATGTATATCTCCGGAGGAATTACCCATGACACTTTCCAAAATGAGCTCATGTGTTTTGACCCAGATACAGACAAATGGACACAGAAGGCTCCTATGACTACAGTCCGAGGTCTGCATTGCATGTGTACAGTTGGAGACAAGCTGTATGTCATCGGTGGCAACCACTTCAGAGGAACAAGTGATTATGATGATGTCCTAAGCTGCGAATACTATTCGCCAACTCTTGACCAGTGGACACCAATTGCTGCTATGCTAAGAGGCCAGAGTGATGTTGGAGTTGCAGTCTTTGAAAACAAAATCTATGTTGTTGGTGGATATTCCTGGAATAACCGGTGCATGGTAGAAATTGTCCAGAAATACGACCCAGAAAAAGACGAGTGGCATAAAGTTTTTGATCTTCCAGAGTCGCTTGGTGGCATTCGGGCTTGCACTCTCACAGTTTTTCCACCTGAAGAAAACCCTGGATCACCTTCTAGAGAATCACCTCTTTCAGCACCTTCAGATCATTCTTAGAGCCAAGGTGTAATACCTTTCAGTGTATCATGGATGGTCTTGTATGTCCCCTTCTATTGTTTCTCCTTATTGCTACAGTTAATAGACAAAAAGGTAACTTAGACTTTTTTTTTTTTTTTTTTTTTGGTTTGGCTTCATATTGTTTAGTAAATGGCTAACAAGTGCATTTTGAAAAGTATTAAATATATTCAGCTGTTTTAACAAGTGAAAAAAATACATAGAAGATTAGATGTTTTTTGTGGTGTTACATGTGTCAAATTATAGATGATCATAGTAAATGTGTAATTATGTCTGTTATACTAAAAATTAAAACATCTGATTTGACTGAAACATTAAATGGAAGTCCCCTCTTCTAACGTAATATAAAGATTGCCAAGGTACAGCTACCTCCCTCTTGGATAGTTTTGGACAATCTGTTATCTAGGTTGTGTGATTAGTCTTAGAATATTTGAAGTTTCTTAGGTAGACAGAAATAGTAACAATTTTAACTAGAAGAAACAGGTCAGGATTTGTTATCTCATTGGAGAAAAATTAATAGGTGTGTACACTAGTCCGATATTCATGCTCACTCAAAAATTTTTGTGTACAAACTTTTCGACTTGATAGAAACTTCAACTGTTGTGAAAATGACCTTATATTTTCTTCCAGAAAGCAGCTAATTTTATTTCAATGAGAATTCAATACCAGAGAGTCCGTGTCTAAAGTCTTAAACAGAATTTAGATAGCTAAGGGCTACAACAAACTAAATGGACAGCCAAATTTGTCATTTAATGGAATTTTTTCTTTAAATGAAATTTAATTAGTTTTTCTGTGTATTCTGATGTTACATGCTTTTTAGCAGAAAACAAGTTTCAAAGAACTGTTGTTTGTTTTTGTTTTTGTTTGTTTGTTTTGTTTTTGTTTTTGTTTTTTTATCATTAACTTTTACCTGTGAAATTTGGGAGTTAAGGAAGGCAAAGAAGCATTCTCAACAAAGCTCCAGGATTTTAAGTTTAGTCTCCTGCCTCAGTCACTCTGACATGCTTGTTATGTGATTTTGAGTGATTTTTTTTTTTTTTTGGTGCTGCGGAGCTGGTAAGCGTCCTGTAATGTGTGAGCTGCCTCAAGACTGTGATCTGAGCAAACAGAGATACACCCTGTTCTGCATCAAATCAGAAATATGCCTTTTTAGCCTTGACTCAAAAATAGAACCAACTCAGATCCCCTAAGAAGTCAGCTGATTTCTTTAAGGCAGTGCTAAAGTAGATCTTCAGTCTTCAATACTGTGGGAATACTTTCTGACTGAGAATTACATGGGAAAATCTTGAAGGGAACTTATCAGATAAATGGAATTATAGTGTCTCCTGGTAATGAGTGATACTGAATATGTACTTTCCTGGGAAAATTGTTCAACTGAAGGAAAAAAAAAGACATGCATGCATGCATGCATGCACACACACACACACACACACACACACACACACACACACACACACAAGTCCTGGGAGAGTGCCAGAGTGCTGTTGACAGTCCCTTAATGTAATTCAGACAAAGGGAAAGGATTTGGCTTCTGGCTTCTGAACTTTACTTAACTGCCCATAAGTGTTGATTCATTTTAATGCTTTTCATGATTTCTGCATTGACAGAATTTTCATACTTTGTGTGTTTTTTTAAAATGACTGTATTTTTTGTTAACTTCAGACATATTTGATTACTTTTAGAAGTTAAGGTAGAAATTGCTACTAACTTTGTGTATTGAATAAGCAAGTAAGAAATTGCATCCTGATTTTTTTTTTCTTTTATTAATAGCAAGATTGAATACTTGTGTATTTTGAATACCTACATTTCCCTTTGGTCAAATGTCAGTGTCCTTTTCCTTGTGATATCTTTTGGAGTTGCTTTGTTTTTCATACAAGTTAGAGGATCTCTTTATATAATAAAATTACTTAACTGATATTTTCTTGTATTGCTTTTTTTTCCTTCCTCTCAGGCTCTTAGTTTTACAAATGGAGGCTGTTCAGTAGTTTTTGAAACCAAATTTGTCCCTTCTATATTTTGGCCTTTGGATAACTTTACTATGGTTTATTTTATTTTATTTTTTTATTGGATATTTTATTTATTTACAT
Source organism: Mus pahari (assembly GCF_900095145.1). Classification (NCBI taxonomy): domain Eukaryota; kingdom Metazoa; phylum Chordata; class Mammalia; order Rodentia; family Muridae; genus Mus; species Mus pahari. The sequence continues at coordinate 40,702,025 of NC_034595.1, read as the reverse complement.
TTCAAATGTTATCTCCTTTCCTGGTTTCCCCTCTGCAAACCCCTATCCCCTCCCCCTCCCCCCCTGCTTCTATGAGGGTGCTTCCCCACCCACTCACCACTCTAGCTTCACAGCCTCTCTACCATTCCCCTACACCGGGGCATCCAGCCTTTACAGGACCTAGGGCCTCCCCTCCCTTTGATGCCACCATGGAATTGATATATTGCTTTTTCATACTGGTTGTAATATGCTGAGCTGATATTGCAAGCCTATTTTCTGTGCATGCTTTTCCTTCTTTTTCCAAAAAAGCATTTCTGTGTTCTCAATACATTTGTTCTGTAATTAACAAGTACTCCTAGTCCAGGTAAGCACACTGTTCCATCTGCATCACTCTTAAGTCTTAAAGGTACACCTCTCCTTTTATTTTCTAGTGTTCTAAAAAGCTTTTCTTTGTTCTTACTACATTTGACATTCTTGTTCTGTAATTAACAAGTACTCCTTAATCAGGTAAGCAGATTGCTCCATCTACATCACCCTAAGTCTTATACATATACCTCTCCTATTACTTTCCAGTGTTGTATAGTTGATGGCTCTCTTGGTAATCATACAGGTAGCTAGCTGGTAGTATATCACTATGACTAATTAAAACCAGAACTTCTATTAAGATGGAAATTTTAAGTGACTTAAATAATAAGCATATATCATTACAAAGCATTTTTAACATTTTAGTTTTTCCCAGTTATTTCTCAACTATTTACAAGCTTTTCTGGTATAAAAGTAAGATTTGCCCTACAAAATGAACAGGAAAATAAAGCATAAAATAAATATTATTTTTGATTTTACACGCTGGCCATAAACCCTGTGAATATTGAGTTCATTATACATATACATAAAGACATTGACAAATAGTTTTTAAAGCTGCTAATTCAAGTTTCAGAGTCAAACTATGGTCACTATGACTTGCCTAGTTTTCATGTGTAGGTACTAAGAAATAATATGCATGAAGTTTATCTCTTAATTACCAAATGCATCTCATTATGAAAAGCAGATTCTTTTGGAGGTGGTGGAGCAGGTTTGTAATCCCAAGATTTGGGGAATGGAAGCAGGGGGATTATGCATTTAAGGCCAGTCTAGGCTCTATAGGGAGACCCTGTTAGGAAACAAAAAGATAAATTGCATTTTTTGTGCTGATAAATCCAAACTTGAATTTTTCTTTCTTTCTAGTGTAGTTTATACATTGTTCATCTTAAAATTTTTTCTGGCTCAAAATTGAAAGTACTTTGTTCTTAGGAAAAACATTTCTACATATGACAAAGTATCCTTAGCTCAACTAAAGTCTATGGACAGACTGACTCTGTAGCTATGTTTACATCTGTAAGGTTCATGTTTCCTCTTGGAGCTTGTTGAGTTTTCATCTTAGGACTGGAGAGATGGCTTAGCACTTATGATATCTGTTTGTGCTGGGCAGTGGTGGCACACCTTTAATCCCAGCACCTGGGAGGCAGGCAGGTAGATTTCTGAGTTCGAGGCCAGCCTGGTCTACAGAGTGAGTTCCAGGACAGCCAGGGCTACACAGAGGAACCCTGTCTCAAACAAAACAAAACAAACAAAAAAATTCTTTGCTTTTGCAGAGGACCTGGGTTCAATTCCCAGCACCCATATGGTGGTTCATAAGTAACTGTAGTTTGATCTTTTGCCTTCTGACTTCTGTGGGCACCAGACAAGCACATAGTACACATACATACATACATACATACATACATATATACATACATACATACATACATTCAAGCAAAATAAGTCTAAAAATACTGTATGCATTGGGTTGTGAGGAGGTGTCTTAAAACTGCTTTACCCAGAGAAGCAGTCATTTAAGTAGGCAGTCGTGACCAGTGGCATTTTATAATTTGTGTGTGTGTGTGTGGTTCATGTGTATGTGTGTACACATGTATATATGAGTTCTGGTGTCTGTGCATGTGTATATATGGCCTCATATGTGTGTGTAGGTTCCTGTGTATACATGTGTGTGGATGCTAGAGGCTGAAGCAGGGTGTCTTCCACGGTTGCGTTTCCTCCTTGTTTTATTTTAAGACAGTATCTCTTACTGAATCTTCAGCTCATCACTTCAGCTAGACTGGCTGACCAGAAAGCACTGGGCATCCTCCTGTCTCTATCTCTACAGCACTGGGTTATACATGTGACAAGCAGTTACTGAGACAGCTCTTCAGACCCACCCAGGAGTTTAGTCGAGGATTTTAATTTAGTTTAGTCAATAATTCAAACAGGTTGTTTGAAAATGTTGTGTCCATGTAGTATATAACTTTATGAAAGTGCCATAGATTTTACACTTCTATATACTGATACTTGACTAATCCCCAAATTTCATCACTGTAAGTAAACCTGGTAAAACTTTTTAATTATTATACATAAAACTTAACCCCATGTATTACCAGGTGACACAGTCAGTAGTAGCTTGAGCCTCTTGGGATTTGTTACTGTCTACTTGTCTTAAGGAAACCTACAGATATAATCTTGTCTTTGGAACAGGGCAGGTTCCTGATTTGGCATGGAATTGTGCATGTCTCATGCTTGCCAGCCGTGTCTCAGAGCTAAGCCATGCCTAAGAGATTAGAAGTAACTGGAGAGCTACACCTTCAGTATAAGACTGACTCCACTGGCCTGGGAGATGCAGCAGCTTTGTGGGATTTTCACACAACACCTCCAAGACATTCAGACTTGGTATTTGTCCAAGTGCTAGATGACCTCAGCACTTCTCTTAGTGGAGTGAAAAAATCAGTGTACTCAGAAACTGGCAGATGTCCAGTTCCATTCCAATAGGATGTGTTCATCCAAGGCCTACTGCTGAGGTACAAACCCACCTGAGTGCTAATCTGTCCCCTAAATTTTTTTTTTTTTTTTTTTTTTTTTTTGTTTTTTTTTTTTTTTTTTTTTTTTTTTTGTTTATGCTACTTTTATTTATTTATTTATTATTTTAAAGAAGAGAAGATGAAATGACACAAATGCAGTGCTGAGGCCATCATGGAAGGGAGTAAGGGGGGGTGTAGAGAGAGACAGCTCAGTGGTTAGAGCACTGGCTGCTCTTGCAGAGGATCTGGGTTCAAATCCAAGTACCCGCATGGCCAGATCACAACTCTCTGTAACTCCAGGGATTGCACACCCTCCTCTGGCCTCTGTGGGCACGAGGCATGGGTATGGTGTACAGACATACATACAGCCAAAATACTCACACATACAAGCTTCATAAAGGTGAAAGGAGAAGGAACTGAAACAAGAAGGCCTAGATGAACTGTGAACTAGAAAGATCAACAAGAGTGTGTGCACAAGGCAAGCGTTTCTAGCTTGGCCCAGTTTAACTCCTGGGTGCACTGCTTATCTGCTTGGCCTTGGGCCGCTCTGTTATCACTGGGACCCAGGATTCACCTTGGGAAATGTGCTTCCTTTGTGGTTGAACTTTGTGATGCACTCCCCACCCCCGCCACCCCTTTTCACCTCACCTCATCAAACTAAGCTAATCACGAGAACCCTGTTCTCTTTGCTGATAAGAGGTGCAGGGAAGGCAAATAAAATAGGAGAGAAGACGCTATGGATTGAATCACGTTCAAACACAACTAATTCGTTGCAAAGGTACCTGAATAAGGCCCGTGGATCACATGCAAGGCCAGTAGGAATTGTCTCCTTGTCGCCCTGTTCTTGACATACACGTTCCCATTTTCTGCAACCTCTGGTGTACTAGAAGGACAGATACACTAGAGAAACCACAAGTCTCTATCCGGCCACAAGTGGGAGCTTATGCTGAAAGATGTCCTTGGCTTGCTGGCATTCTCTCCAGATTTGGCTGTCAGAATTGGCTAGTGTAAAGGTCACTTTCTGCCTCCAAACTTGTTGATCATTGGCGGGAGCAGAGGGCTGTGTTTGAACTGTATGGCAACATGTTATCCTCAGAACTTTGGAAAGCACCCAGAAGAACTGAAGGCATACATTCCTTGCAACCTACTTTTAATAAAGGTTCAACCTCTTCTAGCCCACCACCCAGCAGAGGGAGTGGGGAAAAGCTGTTAGGATATGTGGGAAGTAGACCTGTTCAGCAATAGTTCTTTGGGGGGTGAGCTTGATCTTCTTGGGCAGCAGGTTCAGTCCTGTAGCAAACACCAAATACAACTTAGCAGCTGCTTACCAGTCTTCTAGGCAGAAAGACACCATGCACGAACCAGCAACTACAGTCCAGTCTTTTCAGCAAGCAGACACCAGACAGCTGTAGTTCAATCCTGAAGAAACCACCAGGCTCCCCAACCAGTCTGGGGAGAGGCCACTGAAGCGGTAAGTTGTTACCACAAGTTGAGCTCAACAGTTCTATGTAAGGCAAACTGATACACGTGTGCCTTTAGTGAAGAATAGTGAGGTGGAGCAAACCAAAGCTCGGTGCTTGTCTCCCATTGTCTGTAGGGTCATATTTACACTCCTTCATCAAGGATCCTTTCACATGTCTGCTACATCCAAACATCCCCTCACCCATGTCTGCTCCAGAAAAACAGCCTTTCACCTGTTTGCTTTAGCAAGATATCCTTTCACCTGTGTGCCCCAGCAAAACATCATTTGATATAACTTTCCAAAGAACTAGAACTTTCCACTCCAAAGAACTGGTGAGGATCTTAGTATGGCTCTGAGGCCAGGAAGGGAAAGAACTGTGTGTTGTGTGCTTAAGAAGGAAATGTTTGGAAATAGAGGGAGAGCCTTCACAGTCTCACAAACACACTGGCTCTCTCCACAAACACTCACTGACATGGAGAGTACCGGGAGAGTAAGATAGGACTGCAGGAGAAACACATTTGTCACCCCAGAGAAGGGGACTAGACAGGATGGGTCTCATACAGGATGGTTTGGATTTAATTAGGTGCAGATGAGGTCAGGAGGCGTGATACATTCTCTCCAGTAGTGACAAGCACAACAGGCCCCCCAAAATCTGGGTGCTGTCCCGAGGCAAAAGTTCATGGAAACTTAATCTCCTGGAATCGTGGCATCCTGTATAATGAATGCTCCANTTTTTTTTTTTTGGTTTTTCGAGACAGGGTTTCTCTGTGTAGCCCTGGCTGTCCTGGAACTCACTCTGTAGACCAAGCTGGCCTCGAACTCAGAAATCTGTCTGCCTTTGCCTTCCAAATGCTGGGACTAAAGGCGTGCATCACCACCTCCCGGCTGTCCCTTAAATTCTAACACTTAGATGTTCGATCCTAGATGTCATTTTTGTACTTCTAAAGTTGTATACAAGTACACACACCTTATCTCTTTATATTTCCCTTTAGAGCTACTACTCTAGATTTGAGTTTACTCTTTTAAAGAGAGATTCTTGTAAGCAAGAAACAATGTTCATGGTTTCTGATAGAGTCAGTCTACAGAAAACAGTGCCATTGGAGGGAAACCAAATCATAAATCATACAGTTGTCTTCACGGTATCTAAAAAGGCACTGATTGCATTTAAATGACAGACAGCACACTTGGCAAGGAGCACTTATGAGTAAGAGACGTGATGATGATTGCCCTCAGGGAACAGGAGGACATGATTATGATTAATTAAACACTACTCAGTGGAGTTTGGTGCTTACTGTTAATAAAGAGAGGAAGTGGGTTTTCTATGCATAAGACTGTTTTTTTTTTGTCAGCAGGCATAATTTGACCTCTCTTAGGATGCCCTTTATTACTTTTCACAAGTTGCTTTTGTCTAAAATTGTTAGTACTTTATTGAGGAAGAACTTAGATTCACCATTGTTAGGTTTCTGATTCTCCTTCCCTTTTCAGTCGGTTGTTGGCTTTCTACATATTACAGAAAGACTTTAGTGTGTGTGTGTGTGTGTGTGTGTTTTAAGACAGGGTTTCTCTGTGTAGCCCTGACTATCCTAGATTTCATTCTGTAGACCAGGCTGGCCTTGAACTCAGATTCACCTGTCTCTGCCTCCAAAGTGCTGAGATCAAAGGTGTGCACCCCCACCATCACCACCTGGCACACACACACACACACACACACACACACTTGAGAGTGTGTATGTGTATATGAGGGCATATGGGTTTATTTACTCCTCAGTGTGTGTGTGTCAATGAAGGGGTAGAGGTTGGCGTCATCTGTCTTCCTCTATTCTTGCCATTTTTAAGACAGCATGTTCACTAAACCTCAGGCTCACTAGCCAACAAACCCCCAGGACCTTCCTGTTGTCCTCCTGTGTCAGCACAGAGGTCCAAATGTCCCACAGTGCCTGGCCCTTACATGATGCTGGGGTCCTCATGCTTGTGCAGCAAGCGTTTTACACACTGAACCAATTTCATAGCCCTCGTTCAGAGCTTTTATCATGAATTTTATCAAATCTTTTTTTCCTGTATCTTTCCGGGTGACCATGATTTTTTTTTTATCTCCCACCCTATGATAAGATACACTTATCTGTTACAACACTGAACTTTGTATTTCTGGAATGAAGCCAAGACAATGTTTATACTAAGTCACGATCCGTTTGAGAATGGAAAGGCAGAAGAGGGACTTGCTCCATTTCCATGCATCTCTTTTGTTTTGTTTTGTTTTTGTTTTTGTTTTTTTGTTTTTTTAATTTTTTCAAGACAGGGTTTCTCTGTGTAGCCCTGGCTGTCCTGGAACTCACTCTGTAGACCAGGCTGGCCTCAAATTCAGAAATTCTCCTGCCTCTGCCTCCCTAGTGCTGAGATTAAAGGCGTGTGCCACCACGCCTGGCTCCATGCATCTCTTTTACATATACTTCCTACCCCTGCAAATGCATTCCCTCTAACTCCCCACCATGCTTTCTTCTTTAATATGTCCTGATATCAGCCATTGGCCCAAACTTTCTTCTTTAATATGTTCTGATATCAGCTGTTGGGCCCAGTTCACCAACACAAATGTGTAGAATTGGCAAGGAGCAAATTTGTCCAGGCTATTGATCAGAGAAGATTATATGCCCCAGTACACGGGAATGCCAGGGCCAGGAAGTGGGAGTGGGTGGGTTGGGGAGCAGGATGGGAGGGAGGGTATAGGGGACTTTTGGGATAGCATTTGAAATGTAAATGAAGAAAATATATAATAATAAAAAAAGCCCCTACCCCAGCCCAGCCTTGTGACTTTACTGACCCCCTGCTATGAGGTCAGTGACACCCCGCTCCTCACCCCAAGCTGCCCTAATAAACCTACCTTTGTGTTATAAATTCAACTCACTTGGATTTATTATGTTGGTGGGGAAGTCATCTGTATACCATGCATCCTTTCAGGTACCCCTTCGAGGTGTGAGTGCCTTAGCTCACCAATTTAGTTCTGATTTTATGCTTGCCTCTAGCCTGATCATGACCCCACAGTCTGAGGCTTGTAAATGGGAATTGGAAGTCTTTAGATAAGTGAATAAGTCAAAAGGAATATGCAGGCTTTAAATGAATCATTTCTAATAGGCATACAAAAATACATAGGTATTTTACAAACATGCAGGCTTATAAAAATTGAAGAGAAAAACTTAGGATGTAACATGAAAACAATTTAGTACTATATACCAGAAGCTGTAGAGAGCTTTTCGGTGAAGAAGGAGCTGAAGGGAGTCTCTGTCAAAATTTAGGCAGAACACTACTGGAGTTCATGGATCAGGTTAGAATCATCTCTAGTTCTTCTGTCAGGAAACGTCTCCAGCGAGAAGGAAGGGCTGAGTGCTCAAAGTGGGCTGTGGCTTTAGATGACAGAAGCCCCTGCGCTTTTCATTGTTCTCTTTTCTGAATGGGATACTAGACTTTTACATTGCCTTACACATTCGTATCTCCAGTGACTTAATTAGGCTGGGGATATGTTGGGACCTGAAAGATAGAGAAAATGAGGGTATTCTTCTTGGAATAAAATAAGGATTGATTTTTAAAAATTTATTATATTCTATGTGTACAATGATTTTGCCTGTATCAATATATGCACAATATGTGTGTGTCCCTGGAGCCCATGGAAGCCAGTAGAGGACATCAGATCCCCAGGAATTGGAGTTACAGATGGTTGTGAGCCACAAAGTGGGTGCTGGGAATTGAACGCAGGTCCTTTGGAAGAACAGCCAATGTTATTCTTAACCATTTCTCCAGCCTCAAGGATTGTTTCTTAAGTGCTAACAATTATGTCTGACATATGGTTGATTAACATGTACGGCAGCGCCATTTCTTTATTAGTATTATCTTTACTGTCTGAAAATATTATGTTGAAGAGCTATTCTTTGAAATTAGTGTTTTCTGTCAGTCAATACAGAAATGATTTCCAAGCTTAGCAGTTTAGTAGGGGAGAACTTAATGTAATTAACACTTGTCAGTAGAGAGTGCGTCTGGTTTTTTGCTGTATAGAGTCTTTTGGTGTTGGGCAGCAATGGGAAGGCCAGATTTAGCAAGGCTGAAAAGAGCTAGGGAGTGACTGCTTTGCAGCTTCTGTGCTTGGTACCTAGAGCTCTGCTCCTTTGGCCATCTTGCTTCTGCTCTACCTTATCTCTACTCCATCTTGCTGGAGACTGGCTGGTTACACTTTTTCACTGTTTGCCAGTGGGATGTCACTTCCCTGGCTCATTTTTCATTACATTTAGATACACTTTTGTTTTCTTTTTGTCCTCAATCATTAGGGTGCAAAAATGTTTTGCTTTCTATAAAGGGGGCAATGAGAAAGACGAATGTCTACCACCTACATGTCTCATAGGACTACTGTCTAGCTATCTATTTATCTTGTTATATCTGGGTCCCATTATTGACATGTAGCATTAACACCACTTTTCTATCATTTATAAAAATTAGCTAGGAATTGATTGCTGAAAATTCTTGAGGAGTGTGAATTCTAATGTAAGTTAAAAAAATTCAATGAGATTTCTCTATTGAATATGACCACTGGGAATAATATTGCTTCCATGTGATAGAAGATTGGTTGTGTGGGACTGAAAATAATCTGGGTTATTATAATAATTGATAGATCTCTAAAGCTCAACTCTAACACAGTCTTAGTATTTTTCTTAAAACGTGTTCTACATCTTCTTGTATATCCCATGAGAACCATTGACAGTGTATTCATAGAACATAAATAAAAATGTATACAAGATTAATGCTAAAATGACAGACAATAGAAGACTGAGATTTCCCTGTTTTGGATTTTGTCTCTGTCTGCCCATGCATTGACCTACCATTGGATATTTTGTATATATTCCTTATGCTTAACATGGATAATGAGTGTGCTGTGATTATATGAACTAAACACTTTCTTTTCTTTCTTTCTTTTTTGTTTTTTTTTGTTTTTTGTTTTTTGAGGCAGGGTTTCTCTGTGTAGCCTTGGCTATCCTGGAACTCACTCTGTAGACCAGGCTGGCCTTGAACTCAGAAATCCGCCTGCCTCTGCCTCCCAGTGCTGGGATTAAAGGTGTGCGCCACCACTGCCCGACTACATAGGGCAGAGTGTTTGGTGACCAAGTATGAGGATCTGAGTTCAGATCTTCAGCACCCACATAAGAGCCAGGAACACTGGTGCATGTTGATAGCCTGGAGCTTATAGGAAGGAGAATAGTGACAGGTGGCATGGTGTTCTGAATGGGAAGTCCTTCATAGGTTCTGCCATTTGGATACTTGGTTTCCAGTTGATGGTGTATACTATGTAGAATGTGTGTCCTTGTTGAAGAAGATAAGCCACCGGAGCCAGGATTTGAGAGTTTAAAAACTCAAACCATTGGAATTTGCTTTTCTCGACTATGGGCTTGTGGTTCAAAATAAAAGCCCTCAGCTTCCTGCTCCTGCGGCCATGTCTTTGCTCTACCATCAAGGACACTAGCCCTCTGGAACCATAAGCTCAAAGAGACTTTTTCTTCTGTAAATTTTCTTGGTTATGGTGTTTTCTTACAGCCCTAGAAATGAAACCAATACTTCTAGTACCAATTTCTGTATTAGTTACTTTTCTGTTCCCTTGATAAAACACCATGACCAAGGCAACTAATGGAAGAAAGGGTTTCTTTGACTTGTGGTTTCAGAGAGATAAGAGTTTGTTATAGTGGGGAAGCATGGCTGCAAGGAAGTTTGCTGGCCAGAACAGCAGGCTGAGAGCGCACACTTTGAAATGCAAGCATGAAACAGAGGTAGCAAACTGGAAATGATATGAATCTTTAAACTCTTTAAGCTTGCCTTCAGTGGTGTAACGCCTCCAACAAGACCCCATACCTCCTAAGCCTCTCCAAACAGCACCAGCAACTGGGGATCAAGTATTCATATTGAAGAGCTTATGGAGGAATTCTCATTTGAGTCACTACAGGAGGGTCATGGGAGCTTGCTGGCCAGTTAGTTTAGATGAGAGGGAGGAGATCTGGCTCAGTGAGAGACTGTTTTAAGAAGTACAGTGAGGTTCATAGAGGAAGATATCCTCTGTCAGGCTCTAACCTCCACATATGGATATATGGGTGAGAGCACCCTCCTGTGTGCCCATAACAAACACAGACACAGACACAGACACAGACACACACAGAGAGAGAGAGAGAGAGAGAGAGAGAGAGAGAGAGAGAAGAGAGAGAGAGAGAGAGGAAGATAGGGAGGAAAAGAAAAGTTGAAACAAAAGTTATATGCACAAAGAATAAACTTTATAACATATTTTAGTAATTTTGAAAGATGCTTAAGGATAACACTTTACAGCTGAGTAAAGGTGGGAGGCGGGAAACCTAGCACCTGAGCAACACTGTCCTGAACCAACCGGGAAATACATGGAAGAAAAAGAAGTAGAAAGTAGCCTGAGTGACAAAAAAGAAAATTAAACCTCAAACATTCCTTACTTAAGTCATATCAACAAAACAAGGACTGTAGAGAACTTAGAGGTTCAGGCCCACGTAGCTCAGAGGACCAGAAACATCTGCAACACCCACAATGGCTAGGCCCTGTGCTTTCCTGATGCCCTTGGGGTTGATGAGCTACTGGTCAACCTGCTCTCTAGGATGTGGCTGCCTCAGACTCATAACCTCAGGAACAAGAGAGCCTTAACACTCCTGGTACAAATGAGGAGACTCTCCCCCCTCTCCTGCCTGAAGGACAGGAAGGACTTTGGATTCCCCCAGGAGAAGGTGGATGCCCAGCAGATTCAGAAGGCTCAAGCCATGCCTGACCTAACAGGTAATGAGAATCTTCCAAAGGACTCATCTGCTGCCTGGTGAACAACCCTCCTAGACTTGACCTCCACCGGCAGCTCAGGGACCTGCAAGGCTGGCTGATGCAGCAGGTGGGGGTGCAAGAACCTCCCCAGACCCAGGACTCCCCTGACTCCCTGGGAGCTTTCAGGAAATACTTTCACAGGATCCCTGTGAACCTGAGAGAAGAAACCCAGCCCCTGTGCCTGGCAGGTAGGTAGAGAAGAACTCTGGAGAGCCCTGTCTTCCTCAGCCAACTTGCTAACAAAATTGAGTCGTATTCTAACACAGAAATGATTCTCACTGTCTGACATTCAAACCTTCATTTGTATTGTAATTTTGAGATTAAATCCATTCAATCATTAGATATCTTTAAGAATGTTAAGCTACATGGTGTTCAACTCTAAGGAAACTTATTTTTTATGAACACAAAGATATATCCATAGGAACTAACCCCAAAGGAAGAGTCCTAAAGGGCAGAATTATGAGTTCCAAAAAGGCCGGAGAATTGGCTCTCACCATTTTAAAGAAGCACCACACCCAGGCTATTGTGCTGCACTTACACAATGTGCTGGTGGGCATCATTGTCACATGCTTCCTACTGTGACTCCAGAGCATCCAATTCCTGGAATAGGGACACATGATGAGGAATTCCTTCCCATTATCTCCTTCAATTCCCTCACTTTAAAAATATTACAGGACCTTTTGAGTCCCAAACACATTGATAGTTCTCAAATCTTCAGCATCACACATAGGAAAGAGTTCTTGACTAGCTGAAATTGCACAGTGAACCATGGGATCCATCAAATGAGAAATGTATGTAATTCTAGGGCAAAGGGGTCTGGAAACTATTAAAGGAACTGAAAATACAAAACCTGCAACACAGCTGTGCAGAGAACATAACTTTGTGTTGAAATTCTTCTCTGTTTAGAGATGTGTGTGTGTGTGTGTGTGTGTGTGTGTGTGTGTGTGTGACGATGAATCACTTCAATTTCTCCAAGCCTTTGTTTTCTCTGAATTAAAATAAAGTCAAAGTGTTTATATAGTTGTTCTGAACAGCAAACAACATGCATTGTAAAACACTTAGTTATTCTCTTCCATACATAATATTTTAAATATGCTAGGTATCTGCTAAGAGCTGAACTGATCAAGTGAAGTTTTCCCTGAACCACTGATTTATGGAGAAGGAACACAGTGTGGCAGAACCAATAATATGTTGGAGCCAGCTCCTTGGGAGAACTGTGGCTTAGGATCCTGAGAGCACAGTTCTTCCTACTCAAAGGGACTATGGTGATGAGCCCCAAGGCTGCTGTATGCTCCATTTACAATGCTCGAGATACCCTGTACAATACTGTTTTATTAGCATTTTGCTGACTTAGTTCTATTTGTATGTTGGTCTCTGCTGATTACCATTTCTTTCCTGGAAATAGTATATACAGTGCTATACTCTTCAAGTAAGTTTGCTTGGCAAATCCTTCAAACTCTTATATTTTCTATTTTCAATCCTTTATCTTATGTCCTCCTGGTTCTCTCTCAAGACCCTATCATTAAAAAAAAAAAAATCACCTTCTGTTCTCCATCAAGCATCTCCCAATATTTTTATTACATGTAAAATATTATGAAAATATTGAAAAATACTTTTCAATGTATTTTTTTCCTCTAAAATTCTTAGGCCATGTAACCACTACTCAGTAGCTGACTTCAAAGGGGGCAGCTTAAATAGATAATATTAGGTTATGGAGTCTGGGGAGGCAGAGAAGCACCACAGGTCAGCAGAGATCTTCATTTGAAGGAAGACTCTTACATTTAGTTAGGAGATGGAAGCTCAATGGGAAAATGTTTGGAGGAAAGTACCGAAGGCTTGTGGTGTTCAGTTAGTGATTGGATAGCTGTCACCTTTGCCATGTGACCTCTGTCATCTCTCCCTTCACCTTTCTGCCTGTTCACACATAGCTGCTTTCTCTTCCGTCTGGTTTCAGTTCAGCAGTTTCCCTAAAGAGCAGAAGCCACAAATAGAAAGCAGAAGCAGAAGTTAAATGAAATGTCTGTGTTTTGTGATGCATGTGCTAGAGAGCACTCCTAATAGCTGTTCATATAATTTAGTGCCACACCCAAAGGATGTACACAGAATGTAGTGCTTCTGGGTTAAGGGAAGCCCAGGGAAGTGCTGACTCTGGAAAATAAGTTTACCAAGGGCAGCAACCAGGACTTCGGCACGTTCTGCTCATTCTGAAATCCCATCACTGAATGGAGACTTTCTTCATTTTGCTGAGGATCATTTTTTGGTAATCCTAACAGCTACATATTATAATTGAAAGAAAACTTTTATTAAAAAGTGCATCACAGTATTAAAATCTTTTACATATCTTAGTAGACATCTTCAGAGCTTTCTTTTTTCTTCAAGAAAACACATCAGGGAAGAATTCTGAAGAAGACTGAAAAACAGTCACTACTCATGGGAATAGCTCTTATGTTCAGCTAGGATAAGACTGTAGATGGAATACTGGAAGACAGTCGGTGTCCTGTATCAAAGTGAAACATGCAGTATTCCCTTGCGGATTCAGACACTGGGCACACTTCTCAACCACTTACCCCCAGCGTCTAGTTGTCACAATCCCCAGTCCAATATATATATATATATATATATATATAAATTCTCAATACAAAAGATGCCCACACAATAAATTCAAGGCCAATTGATAATGGTATAAGCTACCCATCTAGATTAGACATGTTACCCTAGTTATTCTATCCCTATATGATACTATATCTACCTGTGGCTATTTAAAAACACGTGGAATCTGAATCATCCTGTTCATCCTCCATCTTGCTTCCTTCTTCCTACCTGTCTCCTCCATCTCCATCTCTAACACTCCTTGCTCTGCCTCCCTTTCCCCTGTCCAATCACAGCCTTCTTGTTGTATAAATAAATTAATTGGACGGGGAAAATCCTGCTACACATCACCCCTTCTGTTCAAATTAAAACAACAAAAAAAACTTTTCTCTCAAATATAAATTGAGCACAACTACCACCGTTTTGTAATTTATAAGGTATCAGATAAACCTAACACCCAGTCCATCATTAAAATAGAACGTTGTCGAACAAGCTTGCAATCCCACCAGCAATGGAGGAGTGTTCCTATTTCTCCACAACCTCGCCAGCATCTGTTGTCACCTGAATCTTTAATCTTGGCCATTCTGACTGGTGTGAGATGGAATCTCAGGGTTGTTTTGATTTGCATTTCCCTGATGGCTAAGGATGTTGAACATTTTTTCAGGTGTTTCTCAACCATTCGATATTCCTCAGTTGAGAGTTCTTTATTTAGCTCTGTACCCCATTTTTTAATGGGATTTTTTGAGTTTTTGGAGTCCAGTTTCTTGAGCTCTTTGTATATATTGGATATAAGACCTCTATCAGATTTAGGATTGGTAAAAATCCTTTCCCAATCTGTTGGTGGCCTTTTTGTCTTGTTGAATTGATCTACTTGTCTGTCACTGTGCCAGTACCATGCAGTTTTTATCACAATTGCTCTGTAGTACAGTTTAAGGTCAGGCATGGTGATTCCACCAGAGGTTCTTTTATTGTTGAGNATGGTTTTTGCTATCCTAGGTTTTTTATTATTCCAGATGAATTTGCCAATCGCCCTCCTTGGTCTTCCAAACTCCATATGACCTAGCACAAGGCAAGGCCTGGGCCAAGTAGTGGGAGTGGGTGGGTAGGGGAACAGAGGTGGGGGGAGGGGTATGGGAATCTTTCGGGATAGCATTTGAAATGTAAATAAAGAAAATAATAATAATAAAAAAAAAATAAATAAAACGTTCCAGATAAATACAAAAAAAAAAAAAAATAGAACGTTGTCAACTATCCTAACTTAAAAGACTTATAATTCTTCATTTGAATTATGTCCTGGCTTTAGATTGTATGACATCTGAAAACCATCCTCTCAAATCTCTTCTCTCAGTGTAAATAGCCTGGGTTGGCTATGAGACTATAGTCTTTTAACCCTGTCAGAAATCCAAGAATACCAACATTAACTGAAAATATATCGGAAGCTTAACACAGCTTCCAGAACTGAGACAAATTGTAGAGACAGCTGCCTACCTATACAGCCCCAGTAAGTCAGGAAGCTGGAGCATCTGTCTTCAGCTGGCCCAGGACCATCTGACAGACCTTCAAAAAACAGGAGTTATTAAGGACTAGCCTATTCTGTTTCTGCAGAACTAAACTGCCCAAAACCATAAATTGTGTCCTTTCAAGAACAGCACAGGTCTGCAGGAGAGAGTGGTAATTTTTCTGCCCAGTGGTGACCTAGCCACAATGTACAGCCTCGCCTGGAGGTATAGATGTTCAGCTGATTCTTTGAATCCACAAAGCTGTTTGGAGCAGATTTGTCTAAACAACAAGTGGATAAATAATATTACATGCTATGCTCTATGGATTACTGACATTTTTAAAAACCAACTATCTATGTAAAATGATCTGGACTGTGGCCCGTTAATGACTATCAACTATTTCTAATTAAATATCTTGAAAACACCCTAACAATAAACTCAGAGCCAAGAATTTGTTATCTGACCCTTAACTCACAGACTTAAACATCTCAAAAAAACAAAATAGAAGGACTGGGTCCAAACCTTGTACTTACAAAATTTTTGTATCAATAGAAGAAATTTATACCAATGAAACCTTGATTCTGTATCAAAATAAATTCTGTACCAAAATAAGAAATTATGACTTCAACTAGTAACAATTATAAAGATTTCTACCAAATGAGATTATGGCTATACAGTCAATTCTAGCTATTTCCTCCCCATTCCAAATATGACCATTTCTAAATTCCCTAGAAAGACAACCTTAGAATAACCACCTCCAGCCCCAAAGCCCAGGGAACAGGGACAACGACACTTCATAACTTCTTCAAGCTGAATATGGCCGTTGAGTTATTTTTGAAGGGGGGGTGGATAGAGAAAATGGGGGAGTTGGGTGGCTTTAAGAAGGCCACACCGACGATTGTTTTAGTCTCTGATGTCTATGTCCTGACTGGATCCAGCTGAAAGTTCAAGACATCAGAAGTTCAAACATGTCAGTTAGCATGTCTGACTATGAGACTCACCAAGGCTGTATATTCTGTAATATAAAAATCTCAAAGGTTTAGTATCATCAAGATAACTTTTTTGTTTGATTCTTTGGAATCTAGTTCTCTGGGGGGGGGGGTCTCCCTCTTCTTCTATCTGATCCATATTACTCTGGAAGGTGTATAGACACTAATACCTTTCTAAAAATGCAAAGACCAAACCTTTCTCCCAGATCAGCATATCCTTGAGTCAGTAACCAGAAAAACCTTTATATTGACATCTCTCCCAGAGGAATAATATAACCACAAAACCAAAATCACACTCATTTTGGAAGTTAAAACAATCCAACACAAATGAAGTAAACTAAAATACTGTATGTTTCTATTCTTAGACCTTTTCTGTTTGCCAAGCAGGATAATAACCCAAGATTCCCATGGATTAGACAGAATTTGAATATCCTGTGAGGCATATTAAAGCAAACTATCTTCATACCATCTTACTGTTTGGCTCTCTGCCTAGAGCCACTGACATTAATTTTATTAATACCTGTTATAAAATCTATCTGTTGACCTCCCTACCTGGAACTACAGACATTATTAATTAATACCTGTTTATAGCAGGTAATTATTACTGTCCTCTCGACTTAAAGTCAGTGACTAATTTTCTGTATACTAGTTCCATCACGTGGGACAAAAATCCCCATATGATTATATACAAAATTTGTATATAAATCTTTCCTAAGAGCAAATAATCCCAATTTTATAAATTCACAGTTCAATCCATCTCTTCCCTAAGAAGTAGGCAACTTTCATCCTCCTTCTCCTGACAGAGAGAGCAGCCTGCTACTCCCCACAGCAGGGGACCTCAGAGCCTGCTTTCTTTGTTTCAGTTCCTGACCTTGAGTCCATGTGACTCATCTCAGCTACTCACTTCAACAAACAAATAAACAAACAAAAACCCATCTAACTCGCAGGCTAATAATCTTAAATTTCTAGTGGATTCTTATCCAACATGTTGGTTCAGCACCTGTTGCGGGAAATATAAAAGAAGACAGGCAAGTTCCCACACTATGCCAGGGCACCAGCAGCGGGCCACATGGCTCCAGTCAGGTGTTCTCATCTTAGCAGACTCACTGGCCTGGAGCTCCGGAGACCTCTCCACAGGACTCATTAAGTTCCCTTGGCATCATGGACATCTCTTTGTAAACGACATGCAGCAACACCCATGATCCTCTCCTTCCGGAGAGGATCTCATCCCATAGAAACCATTTTTGGGAGAGTTGGTGGTGGTGTAAGCTTGGCTGACCTTGTGATTGCGTAACATCTTCCCATTCTGACCACTTCTATTTTTGTCATTGCTTGTATCATCAACATTTTTTTTTCTATATAAATAATTATACTTGAAAGTTTTATTACTGTCTCCATACTGACACATTGCCCTGGACTTCTCTGTAGCTATATTTTGTTTCATAATGCAACATTGACTTTTTATGTATTTGCAAAATTATAGAATTGAGAATTGGATGTGGGTGAGATGTGTTGGAAGAGTATTGACCCGCTCAATCAGCAACATCTGATTGATAGAAGAACCAGACGTTGATCCTTTCGCTGAAGCTCTGATAAGTAGTGTCTAGTCCACATGACAAGGAACACAGGATGGTGGCTGCAATGACTCAGTGAACACAGTCTTTTCGGGGAAAGAGCAATGTGCAGGGCCAGATAGAATTAACTACCATTTAGGAGCTCAGAACCAAGAGTATGACTGTGGCCGTGACTTCAAGCTTCCTCATTCCTTAGTTGCAGTGGTCAAGACCCACTAATGTCCAATAATATACAGAACACATTTAAATAAAGAGCCCTAAGTCAACCCCCAGTGAATTGTTTAAGGATGTAGGAGCCCATTTTTCCCTTTTTCGGGTACTTCTTCATCTTCATCCTTACTCCACCAGAAGACAAAGCATAGGAAGTCCATTTGCTAACAATACAAATGTGTTCTGCTAGAGAACACGGGAGGGAAGCAGAGTGGGATGAAACATTTCTAGAGCATTCTGAGGGATGGAGCAATGTCACTGGGCTATATGGAGTTAACCATTTAAAAGTTTTCATTTAGAAAAGAGAGATGACTGAAGAGGCTTCTGAGAGGCCACTGCTGTTCCAGGGAGAAGGCACCAACAGCCTGGGTGTCCCCAGCATGGGTGACTAAAGTCACAGACGCCTGTGGACTACTAGAAAGGGGCTCTATAGGTTATCTTAGTATCCTTTGTAAACTTGTGTGTGCACGTTTGCATGTGCATGTATATGTGGCTGTGTGTGTGTTTTCCCTAAAAAACAGCACATACTACAGTGCAGAGAACCTTATTCATGGAACCCAGGCATCCCAGGGAAACTCTTAGATACTATTCACAACTCAGTTTCTTTAACATACAAATGTGTTGCAGATAGTGTATGCATGTACAGAGGGTTAGAGACTTTGAGTACATTTAGTGAGAAGTTGTTCAAGGTCTGCTCAAAAGAAGAAAACAACAACAACAACAGTGCTACTGAGAAATCACAACTGCTTTTGGCAGCAAAGTCTTTTGTAAAGGTTAATTTATGGGTTTTACCTAGTTTAATCAGGTGGTTAGATCAATTCTCATTCTTCATTCTGGCTTGGTGCATTATGCTCTGAGTAGGCATATTTGAGTTTACAACTGTTCCTGAGGATTAGGGTCCACACAACAAGGAACATGAAACCTCTATAAATACGTTAGAACTATTAGTCATTAATGTGAGTAGCATAAGGTCAGTTTTGGAAAGTGTGACAGTTAATTATAGACCTGGCAATGATGGAGTTTTAAAGAATACATATGTTCAAACAAAAACTTGATTCTGTTTTTTCTCTTTCCGTCTTTTCTTATTTTGAGACAGGATCTTATGTGGATCATGATGAACTCAAAGTCATTCACTAACAGAGCATGACTTTGGGCTTCAATCTTCATATCTCTATTGTTAGAGGTATGGGATTACAGGCTTTTGCCACCACAGCAACTTTGATGTGGTGTTGGTGATGAACCCACTCCTGAGTAAGTTACACACCAAGCCTCCATTCCTTTTCCACTTCCTCACTAATGCTAAGGTTGGAACCCAGGACACCTCACGCAGAGTGGAGAATTGCTCTTCCACTAAGCCACACCTACCAGTCTAAACCTCTCATCTTCTTTATTTCATTCTTCCTTCATTCTTCTTTAGCAACTCAAAGGTGGTCCTCACACACACTAGCCAAATGTTCTCCCCTGGAGCTAGATCCCCATCTCATTGACCATTCATCAGTGGTTTAGGGTACAATTGTCCCAAATGTTTGCAAAGTTGCCCAAACAGGTCTTGAACTTGCAGCTCTCCTGCCCCATGTTTGGGCATTGCTGTACTACCAGGTGCAGCCTGTCTTCTCTTTTAGCAGAAGGAAACTCCACTGCAGTGGAACCCACTGAAGAGCCCTCATGAGCTCCACTCACTGTGACTTCCTATGAAGCAAACAGACTCATCACTGCCAGCCCTAGCGTGCCATCCCAGCTCCACAGGCATCTATCAAGTCCCAGTGACAGCACTGTGGCCCAAGCAGGTTGGCCCTTGATACATGTGAGTTTTAACAGGTTCATCTGGGGCCAGGAGAGATGCTCCATGTGACACAGTCCAGTGTACCATCTGTATTTGTCACAGAGAGGATAGCACTTCAGACGTGACCATCTTGTTACAGGTTTGTTAAATGTCTCTAAAACCAGGATGACAGCCTATAAAGCTAGAGAAACTCGTGATACAGGGATAGAAATGTGGGGGGGGGGGGAAATCTGCTTTATTCCCAGTTGTAAACAAAGATAAAGATTCAACTACCCATGGTACATGTTCACACACACACACACACACACACACACACACACACACACACACACAGTAAACCTAAAAGTTATTTTGAATTTTTTCTTACAAACAGAAAATAAACCTGTTTAATCTGCTGTTGTCCCATCCTCTTCCTCTGCCCTATAGATTTCATGCCATGGGTTTTCCTGGGCTCTAAATTCTCGAATTTCCATTCTTCCTTCCTTTCTAAGGACTGTTGCAGACAAACCACATCTCAACTCTTTGTTTTAACTTTGAAGATTAATTTTGTCCCTAAGATGTTCTATAAATGAAGATCATTCAAATAGTGTTACCAAGAGGGTGGAGTTAATATTCTCCAGCTCCTGGTATCTCCCCTGCCAGGCAAGCACATGGGCGAATATTCTCAAGGACCTCATAACAATGTAAGTCCCATTACTAACATCACAAATATTAATGTCATCTTAATTGGTATCAAAATTAATACAAAAGTCTAAAATTCATCTAATTCCCTTTCTATTATATTTTAGATTTCTGGACATAGTATTTTCTTGGTCTTGAAGGATTATTAACATACAGTCTGGCCATCTGGAGTTAGTGTTACTGTGAATGGGGTCTGGCCACCAGTCATTTATGAGCTACTCTGGTTCCTCCCTTCTGTCCTCAAAGCTCCTTGAGTCTCCCATAAATGAGAGAAAATACAAATATCGGCCTCACAAAGGCAGTGGATCTGCATGGAGCAGCTCTGTTTAGTCTCTGCCAGAAGCATCTGCTCACACCTGTCTTTGTGGCTTCTATAGCAGCGTCCAGCTTTCACCTTGCTCTTGTCCTGACTCACGCAGCTTTGCTCCACCATGTTTCCCCAATTGACACTTCCCTCTTTCATAAGCAAAGGTCACTTCCTTTAGCTTTATGACAACGGAAGTTTCAACACGATCTTTTAGGCCACAAAATTCCTATGGAGTTTTATTTTTTAGAAAAGTAGAAATAAAACATGGAGGAGCCGGGCGTAGTGGCGCACGCCTTTAATCCCAGCACTCGGGAGGCAGAGGCAGGCGGATTTCTGAGTTCGAGGCCAGCCTGGTCTACAAAGTGAGTTCCAGGACAGCCAGGGCTATAACTCAAGATGTCCTGCAGAGAATAGATAACTTAGCTCCCTTTTTGTCAGTTTGTTTTTTTCCTTGTGTTTGGTTTATGAAGATTACACCCAGAAATCCAGTTTTTATAATATTAACTTGCTGATGCATATGGAAATTCCCCATGCTTGCTGTAAATACAATAAATACACTACACCCCTAGACTTAGGCTTCTCAGAGAAACCCTGTCTCAAAAAAAATGGAGGAAAGACATAGAGAAAAATGATTCCACTCTCCAGTATTCTTTTAGTTCCCTGTAATTTCATTACTTCTCCATGAAATAGTATGTATGGAACGGAGAAGGAAACAAGTGTCAGCCATTAAGTTGATGTCACATGCTGAAAACACTGGAAACGTTTAGAGCACAGAGCTTTCCTAGCTGAAGCACAGAAATTTTATGTCCCTGATAAACTAAGCATGGATGGAGTCATTGTGTGTGTGGAACATGGGTGGACATCAGATGGAATATACACACATAGGACACTAGTTTGTGAATAATTAGCTGGCAGTGAAGGTAACGCATCAGTCCATCACTGTCATTGTCAAATTGTCAAAGATAGCAAGTCTTCAGGATTTAAGGAGATTGATTATAAATACAGCATTTACAAGATACAAAATAGTTTGTTAGGCCCAATTGCAGTGAACGAAGAGCCAATCGTGATGCAAACACATAAGGGTCTTTATATGAGCTTGCAAGCAAGGTCTCTCACTGTCCCCACTGCAGTGTGTCAGAGAACCCCAAGTCTAGGGGTGTAGGGTATTTATTGTAGTTACAGCAAGCATGGGGAATTTCCATAGGCATCAGCGAGTTAATATTATAAAAACTGGATTTCTGGGTGTAATCTTCATAAACCAAACATGAGGGAAAAAACCACCTGATGAAAGGGTGGCTAAGTTATCTATTCTCTGCAGGACATCTTGAGTTATCTGTATGTACCTTGACCCTGCTATTGCACCCTGACTGGCTGATGCTAAGGGGGTGGGGTTGCCATAGAATGCTTGCTCAGGAGGACTCTGTGGTCTTCTTCCTGGAACTGGAGTTTAGCCCCTGGTCTTGCACAAAATAGAGTTTCTTAAAAAACAGAGTTGGTTGGACTTTGCAATTTGTCTAATAAAAATAGTATTATGACAACTTGGACATTTTATTTTCAGCCATGGAACAAAATACACTTTTGTTTTAGCTTCTGCAGTTTCCTGACAGTTCTCTCTGAGGGACACGAGTCATTATTGAAGCCTTTCAAGGACGAGGGAACAACAATTCTATAACCAGAGTTTTGAAGTGATAGGAAATCGGTTGTGCTGAGAAACATTGACACTTTCTATCAGGAGGTGTAGATGATCAGATGACAGACACTGCATGAGCCATGGACGAGGGGGAACTAGTGTTGCCTTAGGATTAGAATTGCCACACTCAGACACAACTAGAAAGAACCCATACTCAGGATGGTTACAGCAGGGAGAACATTAGACCTCAGTATGAAAGATGTAGGCTGAGAGGGCAGAGGCTGTTAATAGTGACCCTGAGAGACCAGTGACACACAACTGCATGGCCTGCAAGAATGTGTTCCTGGAGGCGGAAAACCCTCAGGGAAGCTCTTTCAGAAGTAATGAGTCACTTTCGCAGTAAAACAACCACCCTCTGCTCCCAGTGCCTCCTTGCCATGAATGGTCCAGCAAGTCACAAATAGCTTCAGAAACCCACAGAGCTTCAGCGGGCACCGCTCTGCATGTAAAAGAAGGGTGGAAAATAGAGGTGAAGACTGCCTAAGCCTTTGTCCCTACACAGACCAATGTTTAAATATGCAGAAAGTCTGTAGTTGTGAATGTGTTTATAAGTGAGTGACTACATACGCATACACACTTCCGAGTACAGACCAGATTCTTTGCAATGACAATTTCCATTTGGAACGGAGTATCTGGTTAATTGGGAACCTTCACCTTCCCTGCAAGATTATTTTAGGCTTGTGATGTCAGGTCGCATTGAGAACACTCAAACAAAAATACAGAAGTAAACCGTAGGGAAGTGTTCAGACATGACAATTGTATTGCTGCACAGGCGGCAGGCAGGCATGCACAGGCTGTTTTCACAGAACCGATGTCCAAGACCGACCCAGCCCCAGCTCAGCAGGAGCAGTGGCAACCTCATTTCTCCATGGCCCTCCCGCTCCCTCTACTGGCCATCCTGGTGATATGCAGCTGTGCCCTGTTGGACCTCTGGTATCTGAGCTACCTCAGAGCTCTCCCGTGCTTAGCAGGAAGACTTTTGTGCTCCTGGGCCAAATGAGAAGAGTCTCTTCTTCCTCTTGCAGGAGTGACAGACGGACTTCCAATTCCAGAGGAACGTGGCGGATGGTATCTTATTCCACAGCGTCCAGGTTATGCCTTTGCTCCAGTTGAGGCTCCAGTAGCTCCCGCCCTCCAACTCTTGCTCACAGACAGCTCCTCTGATGCTGGAATACAGCCCTCATGATAAACTCCATGCTGAGCTCCTTCAGCAACTGGGGGACCTGCAGCATGTTCTGTGGAGGTGACAGGAGGGGGAGGTCTGTCCTACAAATGCCCTTGAGACACTTCAGGGGGATCCATCTCTACATGAAAGAGAAGAAATTCAGTGTCTGAGTCTGGGAGATTGTCCGTGTTGAAGCCAGAGCCTGCTCAGCAAGAAGAATGTTGCAAAAAGAATGTTGCAAATTGATAAAGCGCAGGTGGATCTGGGTCCTCTGGAAACCATTGTTCTTCGGCGCTCTGACACCTTTGTTATTTCAAATGACTCCTATTTATACTTTGGTCATATTTGCTTTAATTGAACTTAGAAGTACTTTAATAATGTTAAACATATATATGAGAAATAGATTCCTATCCAGGGAGATTAGTCTCTCTTAGATGACTGACCTAATATTTCTTTATTCATCTACCTATCTATTTATTATTTATTTATTTATTACCTATCTATTTTCACAAACTTACAAGATTTATACAGTTCATACACCAAATTTATTTTCATATTTCATTACATTTTTCAACAATTGACTCATGTTTTTACTTGGCATTTTGTTTAGTTCCTGTAATTAATAACTTGTTATTGAAAGCAAAATCAATGCCCATGTTTTTTTTTTCCTTAGAGGTTTTATTTATTTACATTTCAAATGTTATCACCTTTCCTGGTTTCCCCTCCGAAAAGCTTTTATCCCCTCTCCCCTCCCCCTGCTCACCAACCCACCCTCTCCAGCTTCCTGGCCCTGGCATTTCCCTCTACTGGGGCATAGAACCTTCACAGGACCAAGGGCCTCTCCTCCCATTGATGACCAACAAGGCCATTCTCTGCTACATATGCAGCTGGAGCCATGAGTCCCACCATGTGGTTTTTTTTTTTTTTTTTTTGGTTGGTGGTTTAGTTCCAGGGAGCTCTGGGGGTACTGGTTAGGGGCCGAGACTCAGTGGGAAAGAGTGCTGACCACAGCTGCAAAGGACCCCGGTTCTGATCCCAGCTCCTGCTTGGTGACAGGTGTTCGATTCCCACTAATTACTTCTTCACATAGGAGGAACAACAATATGAACACCCATGTTTTGTAAACCAAAACAGAACAGTGGTAAGATTTATGCTGTTGCACCACAAGTTATGATTGTGGCAGTTTGTGATATTTACTTCAAGAATTAGAAGTGAGCATGCAAGCAGACTCTGCTGTTTGAAACTATCAGAGTTACAGGGAGAGGTAGAATTCATCTAATTGCAGTGATCCTCGAGGCTGTAAGAACAGTAAAGGAAGTTGGTGGTCTCAAAGCAGAGGCTTAGGTATGAGTAAAGTCTGGTGCAAAGTTTAAAAAATAAAGCCAGGCTTCCTTTGCAAGCTGCCTTGTAGAAAATAAAGCACAGATCTCCAGATGAAAACCACACAATGAGATTCCTGAAAAACAATTTTAAAGGAATGTTTCAAGCTGACAGCATGAAATATAGAAGAACATGCAAGCATACCAAAAAATGATATTAGGAAGCTAATACATGATATGAGTAAAAATGATGGTGAGGACATCGAGATGACGTGGAAACAAAAAATAGACTGGACTCAAAGAACTCCATACAGATGCACATCTGGAGGTCCTGATGACAAACTAGGTTAAACAACAGAATAAAGGCTTCTGAACTTGGAGGCATGTGGAATGGGATTGCCTGAACAAAGTCTGAATTGTACATATTCAAGAAGACTTTGAGAAAAGCAAAAAAAGGAAATCAAAAAAGGAATAGTACCCACAATTTCCCTCATGGTTGCAACAATGTAGACATCCAAGTAAGGCTTCAACAAGGACCAGGTACAACTATGTGGCCAAAAAGAACCCAAAGCCTCCTGGATATTCAATTAAATAGATAAAGGAAGGGCTACAAAGGGTCATTGTAAGTGCATATATGAAGCATGCAGAGTGTTTAAGGAACGTGGTGCCTGTGGAGGTACACTGTAATGAGGTGTAATTCAGGTGGGGCCAATTCTGAGATCGGGTAGCGTGTTTGGAGTGGGGACGGGGTTTGTGGAAACAATAGTTTGATCCAGATCTAGCTGTCTGAGATCGGGTAGCGTGTTTGGAGTGGGGGCGGGGTTTGTGGAGACAATAGTTTGATCCAGATCTAGCTGTCTGAGATCCGGTAGCGTGTTTGGAGTGGGGGCGGGGTTTGTGGAAACAATAGTTTGGTCCAGATCTAGCTGCGCTTCTATCAGTTTGAAAGATCCCAGAGTGTAAGGCAGGGCTGAAGATGGGGTGCGGATTTTCTGGGGGCCAACTCTGCCTTTCCAGGCTATTTTACTCCTTAATGTCTCTGGAGTGAGTGTCTGGGAACTGCCAGCTGTTAGAGCATGGAGAACATGAGGGTGGAAGGACGACTGTTGCCCTGTTGCGGAGAAGAGTGACTCCTTAGGATGTTTATGCTTTCCACTAGTTCCTTTGCTATANAGAAGCACTGACAGTCTACGCTATTTGTTGTGCCATTACTCACTTCTGGCTGTTTCCTGGGCTGTCTGGGTCCTTTTCATAAAGCCCTTGCCTCTCGCTATAGTGAAGCGTTTTCTCTGTGACTCTTTTACCAACTTCAGATTTTCTGCACTTACATCCAGGTCTTTCTTTATTTTGATTTGATTCTTATCAGAATGGAAGACAGAGATCTAGTTTCATTCTCCCAAACACAGTTACAGAAGCAATGTGTGCTGTTGCTAATTCAGTGAAATTCAGGTGGATGTAGCCATCTATACTTATTTCTGGGCCANCTATCTCATTGCAGTGATCCTCATAATGCTTTCATATTAGTGTTCTGCTCTCCTGAGGTCTACAACTCTGTACTACATTCAGTCAGGTACTGTAATAGCCCCCCCCCCACTGCACTTTGTGTTTTTAAGTGTAATGTTGTAACACGTTTATTGAAACCTCACTANATCTTAGATAAGCATTTTCATATTATCATTTCAAAGAAAAAAATTCATAAAATGGGATTTCCCCAAGTGCTACATTGAACGTTACTGACATGAGTGGTATTGCTTCCTTATCTGAACAGCAAAAGTCACTTTCTCTCTTTGCTTTCATGACAACTGACACCACATTTTGTTCCCACGCTAAAACCCAATATGTGTTTTGCTCTCTAGGAAAGTAGAAAAGAATAAATAAATAAATAAATAAATAAATAAACAAATAACTGTCATGAACATTAGAATGCATACTATCTACTTGTTTCATTTTCCTCTCTGACATCGTCATGAAATAAGTATAATGAAAAGACAGTGAGGCAGAATTCTGCCATTTAATTTTAACACGTCAAAAGTATAGTACAATTAAATGAAAAATTGTATACAACTGAAGGACATACAGTTCTTCCTCTCTGGAAAAATAGTCTGAATGTCTCTACCATGCAGTTGGAGATGAATGGAGATGGGAATGCAAGACCCCTTCCACCTTTNCTTCAAACAAACCAGACAAACACCTTTAGTTTGTGTTTCCTCTTGAGAACAACCACAGGTTCAACCATCAGTATGTCATTATGTCCGTATGAATATTTCAAACAGAACAAATATTTGATGATTAAGTGTGGGTTATAAAATGAGCATTTGGCAGAGCAATCAGTACTTATNCCTATGAATGAAATTAAGAAAGACTGGAAAATGTCTTCAAAAATACAGAGAAAACATAGTTTTGCTGTCATTGTCTAAGTATTCTTTACACTCTGATTCCTGAGATTGTGGGTCTCTACTGAGAAAAAAATCCCCCCACATGAACACAGTAAGCATAAGAACAGCAGACTTCTAGAATTTATGCTTTTGAAAACCAAGGACACACCATATCCAGTACGAGTTCTGACATCATCAGGATGTGGTAAGGGCATTTTCAGGCAGTGAGTTTCAAAGCAGAAAGTGTGAGTAGAGTCAAAACCCATCAACAAGTCACATGGTACTTGGAAAAATGACATCATATTAGTATCAGACTCTACACA
>NC_034595.1:40671099-40672625 GCF_900095145.1 Mus pahari | reverse complement strand
CCCCCCAGAAATTCCCTATCCCATCCCCTCTCTCCCAGCTTCTATGAGGGTCTTCCCCCACCCAACCATCCACCCACTCCTGCCTCCCTGTCTTGGTATTGCCTTACACTGGGGCATCAAGCTTTCACAGGACCAAGGGCCTCTCCAACCACTGATGACCAACAAGGCCATCCTCTACTACATATCCCCAGATTTACCACCCTCTGACTTCCCTCACTTGGGTACCTATTATTCTATTCTCATGTACTGTGTGTTCAATTGGAAACACACGTCCTTCACATGAACTCTACAGCTAAAAGCAATAATCTTGTATTATTTAAAAAAACTAACCCATGGGGACGAGTCTTCTAGGATGAGTTCTGAAGCCATGCTTGTAACTGCACTCTCATGGAGATGGGTACAAGATAGAGGCCTGAGGATGAGAGTCTCTGTATAGCAGAGTGCTAGCAAATTTTATAGCTACTGAATAAGTNCCATGGAATTTCAGAAGAAGCACCATCTTGGGATCAGACTTTGTCAGGATCTATGGAGGACAAGCAAATGCTAGTGGATGATTTTCCTGTAGATGGCCCACTGTTTTTTAGAATGCTTTATGACAAGTGAGCTCTGAGAGGCAAGGCCCTGAAAGATTTCATCCCAGTATTTCTTCTTGCTATTTACATGCCTGTCCTATCACTATTACCCAGTCTGACAATTCCTGGGCATCAAACCACCCTATTTAGTAAATTTCCTGCCGATCAACATAAAGATGAACTTTCATGAACTAATACTGTGTAGATAAATTAATGATCTTATAGAATTCCTGAAAATTATTTGTGTATTCTCTCTGTGACCTCAAAGCACAAGGTTCAGATACTGAATTTAAAATCAGTTTTTAATTTTTCCANTAAACCTCAGATATACCGAATATAAACAGAAAGTCTCATTTCCAATGAAAATAATCAGTATGGTAGAAAGTCGAAGTGCAAACAGTATGAAAACATACACCAAGTATCCAGATTGACTTCATATCTAAGTATTACACTTTGGGGAAACAATTATGTAACCTGTCCCCTATGTCTTTCTTGCTTCTTTGAAATTGGAAATGATGGCTCGATGAGTTTCCTTTTCTGTGTAGACACTGGGCAGAGCTGTCATGGCACAGAGGCTCTTCAGAACAAAGAAGTAGATTATGTTTTGTTGTTATTGTTATTCCCATTCGTGACATTACAGTTGACAGAGCTTTGCTTATAGTTCTCTCTCTTCCAGGAACCAGTTCCTGCAGGCCATGTTCCCTCAAAGGCAGGATGGAAATAGACATCTCCCTTTCTGTCCACCCTGTGTGCACTGATGCCTACAGTGTTCTTCAGCCTGTAATAATCGCCCCTTCTCTAAATGCTAATTCGTTCTCTTTTGTGTATCTCCCTTTTTTACCTCCCTGCCCCCTCTTTGTCTCTTTGTCTCTCTGTCTCTGTCTCTCTTGCCATTTCTCTCTCACACTCTGGTTCTATCTCTGCTTCGCTATGTCTCTCTGTGTCTATCTATCT
>NC_034595.1:40646458-40647628 GCF_900095145.1 Mus pahari | reverse complement strand
AAAATCTCCCTCTTCTGAGCTTATTCCTGTCTTATTACTCTGCTTCGTGTGGAACTTCTCTTGAACTAATGTGCCCTCTAATGGCTAAAAGGAAAATGTAATGAGAACCACAAAACAAGTGTCAGGCATTTGTTCCTGGCGCTGTTGGCTCTTCCTCAGCCATAAGCCCACTCAGTCAGCGATCCAACATTCTAGTAACTAAACGGAACCTCATGGTTGTAAACCACAAGACCCAGTAAACCCAGTAGAGTCAAAACTCTTAAAGCTTAATTAACCAATCAGATTTATGTATTAATAATATCACAATTTACAAGATCTCAAAACAATAATCTCAGAGCCAATTGACAGAGATAAAAGCTTATTCCAATTATCTTACCTTATGATGCCACAGCAACTTGTAGTCTGAAAATGCCACGTGGGTTTACGTTGGCAGCCATCTTTGTTCTCCCCCCTCCTCTGAGAGGGTCTCTGTGTCTCTGCAATTTTTAGCTCCACCTCCCTTTTCCTCATCCAATCACAGACCTCCTCTGCACTAATGCTGTTGGACAGGGAAAACCCTGTGACAACAGTGTATTGGTTTAACTGCATGTGTGACTGTATGTTTGTGTGTATGTGCGTGTCTGTTTGTTTGTATATATTTGAGTATGTGTACATGTGAGTTTGTAAAAGGATATGCATGTGTATGTCTGTACATGAGTGTGTGTATGAGTTTCTGTGTGTGTTGTGTTATGGTGGAATGTGACTGTGTGTATGCAAATGTTTGTGAGAATGTGTGGGAATTTTTATAACTGTGTGTGTGTGTCTGTGTTAGTGTTTGTTTGAATGATGGCATACGTTTATAGGGAAATCTGTACATGTGAGTGTATGTGTGTTTAAATGTTTGTCTAGTGTATGTTCATGTGTTGAAAACTGTCTTATGTGAGAGATTGTGTGTGTGAATGAATAAGGAGCTTTTATATATGTATTGTGGGAATGTTTGTATGTGGGAGTCTGTGAGTGTGTGTATGGATGTATGTGTGTGTTTGTATATGTGTGTGCATATACATATGAGGATGTCTATTTGTTTGTCTCTGTGTATGTCTGTTTATGAGTGTGAGTGTGTGTGCATTTGTTTGTGAGAATGCTTAACTCTGTGAGTATGTGTGTGTGGGTTGTGGGTATGTGTGTATT
>NC_034595.1:40638159-40644047 GCF_900095145.1 Mus pahari | reverse complement strand
AATTTTCTATGTTCTATAAATTATTCCTAAGTGAATCCCTTTTGAGCTCTTCCTTCTTTCCNTCTTTTCAAATATTTTTAATATTTAAACTGATATTGGGCAGTATAACAATTATATGCATGGCCAGGATGCAAATTATTGTGGACGCATGTGACATTGCCTAGGGTTTAGATGAGTAGATCTATTCATCTCATACTTGTCCTTCATTGATGGCCAAATCTATACTTTACATTTCTCCAGTATAGTGTTCTACTATATATATACAATAAGCATGATGTGCAGAAGGAAGGGAGGATATCTTGTTTCTGTCAAATTGTGCCTTTGTCCTCTATGACCAACTCTTCCCCAGACTTACCAGCCTCTTTCTTCCTTTGCTCTGGTACCTAGTCCACTCTCAATTTCTGTGTATCTAANTGAAAACAGAAGTCCTTCACATGAACAACTGCAGAAGAAAGCAATAGTCTTGGAGGACTTATGAAACTTAAGACGAGAGAGGGCATGCCTTCTAGGATGAGTTCTGAGGTCATCCTTGTACTTGCACTCTCTTGGAGTTAGGTGCAAGCTGCANGGATGAGGATGAGATTCACTGTATAGCAGAGTGCTAGTAAAGGACTGCCTTGCACAAATTTCTCCAAAGAGGGTCATGCAGTAGCGCTGCAAACCCTCTATCTGAGAAATGGTGAAGGCGGCCTGGACTCCATAAGCAGAGACTGACTCCTTCAATCTCTGAACTATCTTAAAGTCCAAAGGCTCATGGTATCTTTTTCCTTGTTGGTCTTGGAAAACTGGAAATGCTCCTGCAACAGGGCTAACCTGCCTCCAAATTTCTGCATGCATGGACCTCCGACCTGACTGTTCCTGATATGGCGGTGGTTTAGGAGGCCGGGGAGCTGAAGGCTCCGGAGGTCGCCCTCTTCCCAAGCTCATTCTAGAGAGCTGTCACTCAAGCTCCTCTGAGTCACTGTCTTTCTCACTCTCGCTGCTACCACTCGAGTCGTAGTCCGATTTGTCCTTCCCTTTTTTCTCTTTCTCATTTTTCTTCCTTTTCTCCATCCCCCTACTGGATTGTGAGGCTATTTCATTAACTTCCTCCAGCGCAGCAGCGCCCCTTTCTAACTCCGAAGCATACCTCTCTTCTGTCTTTGAGGCATGTCCTGACCAGATTCCAAATAGCTAGCGTTCCCAAGGGCAACGAGGTCCGGAAATCGGCCTCCTGTATCACTGTCCCCAGCCTCGCCCAGCAACTAAGATTAACTAAACCTTCCTCCAGGAACCAAGGGGCCTCCATTTCCACCACCTCCATAAACTGATGAACGGTTTCTTTTTTTATTTCTACTCCTTCAGCAGTTGTGTGAGCACCTCGCGTGCTTTCTGTTTCGATGCTGCTGAACCCATCGCGATATGTCTCTTTACCAAGAACCTTTAAAATTTGTCCCTGCTCTGGGAATCCTTTAAGGCCTTACCTTATACTTGCTGAGCTTGTTTCTGAATTTCAAGAGTTTCCCCGTACCGGCCACCACTTGCCTCAATGTCTCCGGCTGGCAAAGACAAGGACAACACGTATGCCAGGTTCGGGTGAAGCAGCTTCTGCTTTTTAATCAGGCCAACTCAATATATACACAAGGGCTGCTGACGTCCAATCCTTTCAACCAATCACATTCAACCACACAATGTGCCACACACTGCACACGAGCCCGGAAGTCTCTGGGATAGGGCACAGCCGATGGCCACAAGGGGTGAGATAAGGCTGCACACCCAGGGAGGCGTACCTCCGTTGTACACTTGCGCTGGGCCGGTGATGAGCTGAGGTTCACGAGGCTGGGCAGAGAGCCAGGGCGCCATCTTGGTGTCTCCGACTGCACCCGCTCCCTACAGCCCCTGCATTGTCTGACAACAGTTATACCCTGAAAGTAGATGAAATAAAAATTGCCAACAGCAGAAAAACAAACATTCCATTTAAAGTGAGTTTCTAGGGAAGAGCAATAGTGACTTCAATGTTTTCTTACACAGAAGGTTTTTTTTTTTAAAAAAAAAAAAATACTATCATCTCAAGCCATATAAAAATTATTTGTTGGCCTTAAATTAAATTGATCATAATTTACAAAATGAGTACAAAGATTTTGAAGTCTGAAAATACAGAAATGATCATGTTGATCCCTAGCTGTTGTTAAGAGGTGTTGCAATTTGATACAAACATTGTGTTTGGGACTGACCAAATACTACAATATTCTGTGCATAATTACAAACATCACATGCTAATTAAAATAACTAGAAAAAAAATTCATTATTGTAGTTGTAGTCCTAGCAAAGAACTTGAGGTCCTAAACATTTGAAATACAAAGTTCAGATTCTTTACCTGTATGTTGAGGTTTGGATACAAAACTTCACTGGAGGTTGTGGTACAGGAACCTCCCCTGACCCAGGAAGACTCCCAGCTGGCTGTGAGGAAATACTTCCACAGGATCACTGTGTACCTGAGAGAGAAGAAACACAGCCCCTGTGCCTGGGAGGTGGTCAGAGCAGAAGTCTGGAGAGCCCTGTCTTCCTCAGCCAAGCTACTGGCAAGACTGAGTGAGGAGGAGGAGTGAGTCCTGAAACAGAGTAGAGAGGACTTTCCTGAACTAAAATATTCCAGATCACTTTATAAGCTCTCCTTTAAAAACTCTCATTTATTTTAATATGAATGAAATCAACCTGCCTAGATGTTTCATAAAAACTGGACAAATTATTTTATATGTAAAAAGCACTTTTCTCTACATATATTGGTTATATCTATCAATGTACATTTATATTACTATCAATATATTTTATTTTGCAGTCTTATTTTTTTTTTGATTTTTAAAAACTGGATATTTTCTTTTTTACATTTCAAATGTTATCCCTTTTCCAGGTCCCCCCCCCCAGAAACCCCCTAACCCATCCTCCCTCCTCATGCTTCTATGAGGGTGTTCCTCCAACCACTCACCTACTCCTACCTCCCCACTCTCAATTCCCCTACACTGACGCATCTATCAAGCCATCATAGGACCAAGGACCTCTCCTCCCACTGATGCCTGATAAGGCCATCCTCTGCTATATATACAACTGGAGCTAAATGTACTCCTTGGTTGATGGCTTAGTCCCTGGGAGCTCCAGGAAGGTCTGGTTGGTTGATAATTGTTGTTCTTCCTATGGGGTTGCAAACCCCTTCAACTCCTTCAGTCCTTTATCTAACTCCTCTATTGGGGACACCGTGCTAAGTCCAATGGTTGACTGCAAGCATCCACCTCTGTATTTGTACTACTCTGGCAGGGCCTCTCAGGAAATAGGCATATCAGGCTCTTTTCAGCATGCACTTCTTATCATGGCATATTTTTTATTGGATATTTTCTTTATTTACATTTCAAATGTTATCCCCCTTCCCAGTCCCCCACCCCCCTGAAACCACCTGACCCATCCCCTCTCCCCCTACTTCCATGAGGTATTCTGGTGTTTCTATGTGGGCTTTCTGGTGTTTTTGTTGTTATTCAAGACCTGCCTTAATCCATGGTGATCTAATAGGATGCATGGGATTATTTCAATCTTCTTATATCTGTTGAAGTCTGTTTTGCGACCAATTATATGGTCAGTTTTGGAGAAGGTACCATGTGATGCTGAGAGGAAGATATATTCTTTTGTTTTAGGATGAAATGTTCTATAAATATCTGTTAATTCCATTTGGTTCATTTGGTCTGTTAGTTTCACTGTGTCTATTTAGCTTGTGTTTCTATAATTTGTCCATTGCTGAGAGTGGAGTGTTGAAGTCTCTATTACTGTGAGTGCAATGTATGCTTTGAGCTTTAGTAAAGTTTCTTTTATGAATGTAGGTGCCCTTGCATTTGAAGCATAGATGTTCAGAATTGAGAGTTCTTCTTGGTAGATTTTTTTCCTTAGATGAATATGAAGCATAATTCCTTATCTTTGTTGATAACTTTTGGTTGAAAGTCGAATTTATTCAATATTAGAATGGCTACTCCAGCTTGTTTCTTTGGACCATTTGCTTGGAAAATTGTTTTGCAGCCTTTTTCTCTGAGGTAGTGTCTGTCTTTGTTACTGAGGTGTGTTTCCTGTATACTGAAAAATGCTGGGTCCTGTTTACATTTCAGGTCTGTCAGTCTATGTCTTTTTTATTGGGGAATTGAATCCCTTGATTTTAAGAGATATTAAGGAAAAGNAATTGTTGCTTCCTGTTATTTTTGTTGTTAGTGGTGTAATTATGTTTGTGTGGTTATCTTCTTTTGGGTTTGTTAAAAGATTAGTTTCTTGCTTTTTCAGGGGTGTAGTTTCCCTCCTCCTGTTGGTGTTTTTCCATCTATTATCCTTTGTAGGGTTGGATTTGTGGAAAGATATTGTGTAAATTTGATTTTGTCATGGAATATCTTGGTTTCTCCATCTAGGGTAATTATGCATTTTGCTGGGTCTAGTAGCCTGGGGTGGCATTTGTGTTCTCTTAGGATCTGGGTGACATCTGCCCAAGATCTTCTGGCTTTTATAGTCTCTGGTGAGAAGTTTGGTGTAATTCTGATAGGTTTGCTTTTATATGTTACTTGATTTTTTTCCCATACTGTTTTTAATAGTCTTTCTTTGTTTTGTGCATTTGGTATTTTGATTATTATGTGACAGGAGGAATTTCTTTTCTGGTCCAGTCTATTTGGAGTTTTGAAGGCTTCTTGTATGTTCATGGGCATCTCTTTCTTTAGGTTAGGGAAGTTTTCTTCTATAATTTTATTGAAGATATTTACTGGCTCTTTAAGTTGGGAATCTTCACTCTCTTCTATACCTATTATCTTTGGGTTTGGTCTTCTCATTGTGTTCTGGATTTCATGGGTGTTTTGGGTTAGGAGCTTTTGCACTTTGCATTTTCTTTGTTGTGTCAATAGTTTCTATGGTATCTTCTGTACCATAGATTCTCTCTTCTATCTCTTGTATTCTGTTGGTGATGCTCGCATCTATAATTCCTGATCTCTTTCCTAGGTTTTCTATCTCCAGGGTTGAATCCCTTTGTGATTTCCTTATTGTTTCTATTTCCACTTTTAGATTCTGGATAGTTTTGTTCAATTCCTTCACATGTTTGGTTGTGTTTTCCTATAATTCTTTAAGGGATTTTTGTGTTTCTTCTTTAAGGGGTTCTACCTGTATTCTCCTGTATTTCTTTAAGGAAGTTATTTATTTCCTTCTTAAAGTCCTCTATCATCATCATGAGAAGTTATTTTAAATCTGAATCTTGCTTTTCCAGTGTGATGGTGTATCATGACTTGCTTGGTGGGAGAACTGGATTCTGATGATGCCAAGTAACCTTGCTTTCTGTTGCTTGTCTTCTTATGCTTGTCTCTTGCCATCTGGTTATCTCTAGTGCTACCTGCCTTCACTGTATCTGACTGGAGCCTATCCCTCCTGTGATGCTGGTTGTGTCAGAACTGCTCAGAGTCCAGCTATCTCTGTGATCCTGTGATCATGGGATTCTGTGATTCTATGATCCAGGGTGTGTTAGGGCACTTGGGTGTAGAGTTTCCTCTGGGTATTGTGCGACTAACTGCAGAGTTTGCACCCAAAGTCTGCTCAGGGAACTGGCTCAGACAGGAAGAAGCCTGTTCCACTGGCCAGGCAGGGTTCCTAAGTCCCTGGATCCTGCTTGTTTCAGTTACTCCATGACGTTGGGGCAGTTGTGATTTCCTCCCCTATGATCCCATGATCCTGGGTGTGTTAGAGTGCCTGGCAGTCGAGCTTCCTGTGGGTGTTGTGGGACTGACTGCAGAGTTACCAAACCATCATATGTAATTAAATTGTTTTGTATTCAAATACATTTTATTCAATAAACCACTTTTGCTTTGTTACTTTAATATGTATTCAAAAACTTTAAATGTTTTTAA
>NC_034595.1:40611005-40616721 GCF_900095145.1 Mus pahari | reverse complement strand
AGCACTCTTTTCTTCTCCAGGATTATTGTAGTTTGACAGTGTTACAAGAGGCACTCTTCTATGAGGAGCTTGTCCCCCTCTGTTGGTTTCATACAATAAATGTGATGACTTTCTGGGTTGTTGGTATGTCTCCATCAGAGCATTCCTACCATCTCTGTACTTGTCTGGTCTCTTAATTCCTCATCACCATAATTAGGTAAATCTCAGAGCTGTGCAAGTCTCATCAATGGGACCCAGAGCACACACATAGTGCTCAGTGTTTGGGAAACAATTGGTATGTAGTGCAGAGTTTCTTAAGAGAAATAATGTGAAATACTCTAAAAATTGGACTTGTAGTTCTTTATATATACACGCTAGGAAAGGAAGGCGTTTTCAGTTACAAAACACAGGGATGTTTAGGAAATAAAACAGAAATAAAAATCTGAATAGAATTAAAAATCTATGTCAAAAAAGAAAAACAAACAGAATGGAAGTTAGTCATATGTATTTGAAACTGTCTTACAAGCTAGGTGTGTTGGCACGTGCCATTAGTCCCTGATCTAAGGGGTAAGTTCCAGCTTGGGCTACTTTATTGAGGCCTTCTCTCAAATGACAACAAAAAACATACAAACCCACTGCATTTACTATCAAAACTAGTGTTTTCAACCAGTTCATTTTAAGAGACTCTGAATTTGAGCTCTTCGGTACCGTTGCCTGTCTGGTAATTCTGGATCTGATGGAGTATTCCAGTGGAGGAAAGTGATTTACAGATAGTGAGGCCCTGATAACAAGAAGTAAACCCAAGGCCCCGCGGCTAGAAATCGACAGGCTTCCCTACTCCCAAAGACTTCTCTGATTCTGAAGCAGTGAGGCACTTTTCCATCATAAATCTCCCTTCTGGATCTACCTCACAACCAAAATCTGCCATCTGATTGGACGCCTGAGTCCCAGCAGATAATACATATAATTTTGTTCACTGTCTATATGGATAATGTTCCCTCTATGAAAAACAAAATACCCGAGACTTGTTTGAACATCAAGAACCTATTCATTGAATTATTCTGCTACATTGCTTTACTTTATTTATTTACTTGCTTCTTATGCACTTAGTCTTGGATTTATCTTTGAGACAGGTTCTTTGAGACAGGTTCTTTATCTATAGCTTACATTGATGCCAAAAACCATTTCCCAGCAATCCTCCTACCTCAGCCTTCTTCCTAATGGGATTTCTGTTTTGAGCCAACATACCTGGCTGAGTTTTATTTTGCCTGCAACCCACATGGTTCTGAGTGTACGGCAGGGTATTGCTACTCTATCCTTGACAGTAGGGACATCCACACAAAACTTCCTAAGAAAATCTTCAGAGAACCTTGTGTATCACCTTGTTGCAACTGTGAAATATTTTCTGGAATATATAATATGTCCCTAAGTTGGGCACTCTGTAAGTTATCTGCTATGTTATGTACTCAAAAGGCTGGGCAGGAGGGTTTCTGGTATCCATTATTGGTAAGTAGTGGTTCTAGATATGTAGCAGAGTTGTAAGAGTCTTTGACAAAAAAATTACAAACTCTGGGGTCTCTTTCTTCTGCATTGCATAAACCAGACATGTTGGAATATGCCTGTCATCCNAGAACTCAAGAATGTGTAGCATGAGGAGCAGAAGTAAAAGGACATCTTTAGCTAACTAGCAAGTTTGAAGCTAGCCTGGGCTATCCAAAACTATTTCTCAAAACAATTTAAAATTTGTGTTATGAAGAAATACCAGGCCCTTGGATTTCTGTCAGAAAGGGGTATTTCAGTAAAGANTAGCCCAGCACAATGGATACAGTTAAGAAAATAAAGTATGGGGTTAAAATCAAGAAAGTGAGCAGAGCCAGGCATAGCCCCATTCAATAAGCATCTGTGAGGCAGAGGCAGATAGATCTCTGTGAATTTGAGAACAGAATGATANACAGAAAAGGTTACAGGACAGTCAGAGATTTGGTTATTTTAGAAAAAGACTGGGCTTTAATCCANCAGACTCAAGTTCACAAATGGTATTGTCATTTCATTGAGTCTAGCCTCTGCAAATAAANAAAACACTAAAGAGAAATAAACAAATCACTGGCCAATCACTAGGGTACACCTTTTTAATTTCAGTGTTCCAGCAGCAAAACCAAATAGATCTCTATTTGTTTGGGGACATCCAGGTCTACGTAGCAACTTCCAGGCCAGTCCTATCTACATATTGGGAACATTTCTTCATAAAGTTTTGAGGGATGTATTCATAGTTTAGGTGTTTAGAATGCAGAGTGCACTTTCAGAGGATCTGAATTCCATTTCTAGCAACCTCTGTACACCACCTCCTCTTAAAGCACACACCACGTTTCTAAATTANACCCCATCCCATTGGTTCCATATCAAGGCCAACAACTATGGCTGCTTTCTTGGAGGTGATGCTGGCATCANCAATCCAGGTAAAACCCTGCCCTCTGTCTACCCATTCCCATTAAAGCAGACCCAACAGGTCCAAACTCTTTCCCATACCCTTGTCTCTCTATTCTTGATCTTANCTATGTCAGAGACTTCTGCTTTCCCAGAGGTCAAGCAGTTCTAGAGATACCAGAGGCAACATTGGCACCCAAAACCCTAGGTGTCATGCAGCCCATAAAAACCCCAGTGGAGACACCATATTGAATCTGAAGACTCACTGATCACTCAAACTTCAGAAGACCAAAGAAGAAACAGAAACCAAGGGGTAAAACATCCCCCAAACCACCCATCTAACAAAGAAGAACTCAGAAATCAGCACCTAAACCTATAATAACCCCAAACCCAGATATCTGGAGGCCAATGTAAGAACACAATCAGCAACAACCAGTACAATTTTGTACCACCAGAGCCCAACTATCCTACTACAGCCAGCCATGGATATGATAGAGGACTTTAAAGAGGAAATGAATGAGTCCCTTAAAGAAATCCAGGAAAATACAAAGAGGTGAGGGAAATATAGAAAATTGTTTAAGATCTGAAAATGGAAATAGAAGAGACGAAGAAAACGCAAAGTGGATATAGAAAAATCAAGCTCTACAACAAGAACTATAGATGAAAGCATCACCAACAGAATACAAGAGATGGAAGAGAGAATCTCAGGTGTAAAAGAGAGGATAGAAGAAACTGGTAAGTTAGTTAAAGAAAAGTTCCTATCACAACATGTCCAGGAAATCTTAGACACTATGAAAAGACTAAATATAAGAATAATAGATATGGAAGAAAGAAACTATTCCCAGTTCAAAGGGGCAGAAAATATTTTCAAAAAGATCATAGAAGAAAATCTTAATAACTTAAATAAATAAATGCCTATAAACTTACAAAACACAAAATAGATTCGACAAGAAAGAAAGTCCTAATACCACATAAATAAAAACACTTAATGTACAAAACAAAGAAAGTATATTAAAAGCTGCAAGAGAAAAAGGCCAAATAACATACAAAGGTATACCTACTAGAATCACAGATGACTTCTCAAATAAGATTCTAAAAGCCAGAAGGGCTTACAGACTCTGAAAAAGCACAGACACCAACCCAGACTGCTGTACCCAACAAAATTTCAATCATTATATGTAGAGAAAATAAGATGTTCCATGAAAAAGGCAAATTTTAAAATTATCTATCCAAACATACAGCCCTACCAAAGAGAGTAGAAGGAAAAATCCAACCCAAGGAGTTAATTTAACTGTTCCCAGGGGAACATGGGAAATAAATAATTTCAAACCAGCAAAACAAAATGAAGGGACACACACCACCACCACCATCATTATGTTACCAAGTAATAGTAATTAGCAATCATTGGTTATTAATATATCTCAACATCAATAGAATCAGTTCCCCAATAAAAAGACATAGGCTCACAGAATAAATGTAAAAACAATGTCCATAACTCTGCTGTATACAAGAAACCCACCTAAAAATGAAAGATAGACATTACCTCAGAGTAAAGAATTGTAAAAACATTTTCCGTGCAAATAGATCCAAGTCCCAAAATGGGCTAGTCATTCTAATATCTAACAAAATGGACTGTCAATCAAAATTAATCAAAAGTAATGGGAAAGAGCACTTCATATTCATCAAAAGAGAAAGACTTCACCAAGATGACATCTCAATTTTGAATATCTTTTCTTCAAAAGCAAGGGCATTCGTATTCATAAGAGAAACATTACTAAAGCTTAAATCATACATTCAACACCACACATGAATAGTGGGAAGGTTCAACACCAATTTCAAATAATTTCAACCAGCAAAACCAAATGAAGGGACACACATCACCACCACCACCATTATGTTACCAAGTAATAGTAATTAGCAATCATTGATTATTAATATATCTCAACATCAAGACTCAGTTCCCCTACCTCTTTCTACCTCTTCTTCCCAATTAAGGTCAGCTTGATCTACAGAGTGAGTTCCAGGACATTCAAGTCTGTTATAAAAGAAACTCTGACAAAAGTAAAAAAAAAGAAAACAAAAGAAAAGCAAAAAGAAAATAGTGAGACTTCATAGTAGCAATTTAACAACATACCTGAAGGCTTTGGAAAGAAAAGAAGCAAACACTACCAAGAGGAGTAGATAGCAGGAAATAGTCAAACTCATTGCTGAAATCAATAATATAGAAAGAAAGAGAACAATACAAAGAATCAATGAAAAAAAATTAGTTCATTGAGAAAAATCAACAGGTTATACAAACCTTAGCCAAACTAAAAGGCAGAGCGCGAGAATATCCAAGCTAACAATTTAGTAATGAAAAGGAGACATAGCAGATACTGAGGAAATCTAAAGAGTCATTAGGTCTTATTTCCAAGGAATGTACTCCACAAAACTGGAAAATCTAAAAGGAATGGAAAATTTTAATGATAGATACTAGTTGCCAAAATTAAATCAAGATGGGAGAAACAATCTAAATAGAACTATAACCCTAAGGAAATCAAAATCAAAGCAGTCAATAAAAGTATCTCCCCTGCCCCCAAAATAAATAAATAAATAAATAAAAAATAAAAAGCACAGGGCAAGGTGGTTTTAGTACAAGGAAGACCTTGTACTTTCAAGGGAGACCTAATAGCAGTACTCCTCAAATGATTCCACAAAAATAAGTAGAAGGAACATTGCCAAAATCAGTTTATGAAGCGACAGTCACCCTGCATAAAGACTCAAAAAAGAAAGAGAACTTCAGACTAATTTCTCTTATGAATATTGATGCAAAAATATTCAATAAAATACTTGCAAACCAAATACAAGAACACATCAAAAATATCATCTACCATTACCAGGTCTTCACCCCAGAGATGCGGGAAGGGTTCAACCTACAAAGATCTGTCAATGTAATCTACCATATTAAAAAAAAAAAAACTGAAAAAAAATCTCCACATGATCATCTCATTAGATGCTGAAAGAGCCTTTGACAAAATCTAAATTCAACAACTTTTTTTAAATGATAAAGGTCTTAGAGAAATCAGAGATAAAAGGCACATATCTAAACACAGTAAAGGCAATATAAAGTAAGCCAATAGCCAACTGTAGTGGCTATTCCTGGTTGTCAACTTGACTATATTTGAAATGAACTACAATCCAGAATTGGAAGGCTCACCAGTGGACCTAATCTGGAGACTGGAAGATAGAAGTTTCTGATCTGGATCTTGGTATGGAGATCTTGAGACACAGTGGTGATTGAATCCAGAAGATTAAGACAGGGAGATCTCCGAGT
>NC_034595.1:40603871-40609645 GCF_900095145.1 Mus pahari | reverse complement strand
ACACAGACACAGACACAGACACAGACACAGACACAGACACAGACACAGACACAGACACAGAGAGACACAGAGAAATTAAGAGAGAGGCAGAGACAGAGACAGTTCAGTGAGTTTAGTTCTGTTGAGGTCTCGCAATGAAGCAAAGTTCAGCTGAGTACAGTTCACTTGAATGAACTGAGTTCAGATAATACTGGTACAGTTCACTTGTATGAAATTGAGTTCAGTTGAATTCCTACAGTTTCTTTCAGTTCATGCACTCACTCACTGTAGTTTAGTTTGTGGATTTCAGAGGCAGTTTTTCCAAGAAGAACAATTCAGTCAGAAGCGAAGAGAAATCAATTTGAATCATTCAGCTTGGAAAGGAGTTTGAGCCAAAATAACTGATTTGAACCAGCCAGCTAAAGTTCAGAATGAACTAGAAAGGGTGAGTTTATTCAGAAGTTAGCCTCTGAGATGACAATTATATCAGGTAAATAATCGTTACTTTTACCTATCAAAGACTTTAACATAAAATGAGATACATGGAACCTGATAGAAGAGAAAGCAGGAAATACCCTTAAATGAATGCTTTGGCACAGAAGACATCTTAATGGACAGAAACCTAATTGAATGGACAATATGACCAACAACTGATAAATGGGATGTCTTTAAAGTGAAAATCTTCTAAAAGGCAAAGTATAATTTCAAAAGGACTAAATGGCTATGTGAGCTCCATCTTCCTTCTAGTCCCTATCTATACCTACATTCACAGAGGCCTGCTCAAAATGGAACAAACAAGAACTACCAAGCCAGCTAACGCCAGAGACAGTTGGCAAAAGGCCAGTGCAAGAACATAATCAACAGAAACCAATGCAAAATGTCACTATCAGAACCCAGCTCTCCCTGGATATCCTATCACACCTGAAGAGCAAGACTATGACTTTAAATTTCATTGCATGAAGATGGTAGAGGTCTTTTTAAAATTAATTAATTAATTAATTAAATTTTAGACTCCAGATTTTATTCACCCCACTGTCTATATTCAGTCCACCTTCCTACTGTTTTATATCCCATACCTCCTCCCCACCCCCTGTCTCCATGTGGATGTCCCCATGAGACACCCTGATAGACCTCTAAACTCCATGAGGCCTCCAGTCTCTTGAGGGTTAAGTGCATTTTCTCTTAATGAACACAGACCTGGCAGTCCTCTGCTGTATGTGTGTTGGGAGGGCCTCATATTAGCTGGTGTATGTTGCCTGGTTTGGTGGTCCAGTGTTTAAGAGATCTTGGGGGTCCAGATTAATTGAGACTGCTGATCCTCCTACAGAGTCAACCTTATCCTCAGCTTCTTTCAGCTTTTCTCTAATTCAACAACAGGGGTCAGCTGCTTCTTTCCATTGGTTGGATGCAAATATCTGCATCTGACTCTTTCAGCTGCTTGTTAGGTCTTCCAGAGTGCAGTCATGCTAGGTCTCTTTTTGTGAGTGCTCCATAGCCTCAGTAACAGTATCAGGCCTAGAGACCTCCCCTTGAGATGGATCCCACTTTGAGCCTGTCGCTGGACCTTTGTTTCCTCAGGTTCCCCTCCCTTTCCATCTCTGTAATTCTTTCAGACAGGAAAAATTATGGGTCAGAGTTGTGGCTGTGGGATGTCCCTCATTTGATGTCCTGACTTCCTGTTGGAGGTAGGCTCTATAAGTTCCCTCTCCCTACTGTTGGGCATTTCATCTAAGAGTCTCTCACCTCCCAGGTCTCTGGTGCATTCTGGAGGGTCCCCACAGCCTCTTACCTCTCGAGGTTGCCTGTTTCCATTCTTTCTGTGGCCCACAGGGCTTCAGTTCTTTTCCCCACCCAATACCAGATCAGGTTCCCCTCTTCCCCCAACTCACCCCCCATCCACTTTCCCTCCCAGGTCCCATCCCTCCACCCTCCACTTGTGATTGCTTTCTTCTCTCTCCCAAGTGGGACTGAGGTGTCCTTACTTGGGTACTTCAGCTTGTTGACCTTTTTGAGTTCTGTAGACTGTATCTTGAGTATTCTATAATTTTTTTTTGGTTAATATCCACTTATTAGTGAGTACATACCATGTATGTCCTTTGGGGTCTGAGTTACCTCACTCAGGATATTTTCTACTTCCTACAAAACTCAGGATGTCCTCATTCTTCATAGCTGAGTAGTATTACATTGTGTAAATGAATCACATTTTCTGTATCCATTCAACTGTCATGGGTCATCTGGGTTATTCCCAGCTTCTGGCTAGCACAAATAAGGCCACTAAGAAGATGGTGGAACACGTGCCCCTGTGGCATGGTGGGACATCTTTTGGGTATGTTCCCAAGAGTCATATAAGAGTGGTATAGATGGATCTTCAGGTAGATCTATGTCCAATTTTCTGAGGAACCTCCAGATTGATTTCCAGAGTGGTTGTACAAGCTTGCAATCCCATCAGCAATGGAGGAGTGTTCCTCTTTCTACGCATCCTCTCCAACATGTGTTGTCACCTGAGCTTTTGA
Source organism: Mus pahari (assembly GCF_900095145.1). NCBI lineage: Eukaryota > Metazoa > Chordata > Mammalia > Rodentia > Muridae > Mus > Mus pahari. Next base: position 40,607,153 of record NC_034595.1, on the reverse strand, counting down.
TCTTAGCCATTCTGATTGGTGTAAGGTGGAATCTCAGGGTCGCTTTAATTTGCTTTTCCCTAATCACTAAGGACTTTGAACATTTCTTCTGGTGCTTCACAACCACTAGAGATTCCTCAGTTGTCAAATCTCAGTTTAGTTCTAAACACCATTTTTTGATTGGGATGTTTGTTTTTTGGTGATTAGCTTCTTGAGTTCTTTATATATTTTGGATATTCACCCTCTATTGGACTTGGGGTTAGTGAAAATATTTTTCCCAATTTGTAGGTTGCCAATTTGTTTTATTGACTATGTCCTTTGCTCTACAGAAACTTTCCAGTTTCATGAGGTCCCATTTATCAATTCTTGATCTTAGAGCCATTGGAGTTCAGTTTAGGAAATATCCCCCTGTGCCAATGACTTCAAGACTCTTTCCCACTTTCTCTTCTATTAGATTCAGTGTGTCTGGTTTTATGTTGAGGTCCTTGATCCACTTGGACTTGAGTTTTGTGCAAAGTGATAATTATGGGTCTATTTCCCCTTTTCTACATACAGGCAGCCAGTCAAACCAGCACCATTTATTGAAAATGCTGTTTTTCTCCACTGATTTTACCTCCTTTGTCAAAGATCAAGTGTGTGGGTTCATTTCTGGGTNTTCAGTTCTATACCATTGATCAACATGTCTGGCTCTGTACCAATAACATGCAGTTTTTATCACTATTGNTCTGTAGTAAAGCTTGAGGTCAGGAATGAATATTCCTGGCCATTCTTTTATTGTTAGGAGTTGTTTTCGCTATTCTGTTTTGTTTTGGTTTGGTTTGGTTTTGCCTTTCCAGGTGAATTTGAAAATTGTGATTTCCGTGTCTTTGAAGAATTGTGTTGGGATTTTGAAGGGGATTGCATTGAATCTACAGATTACCTTTGGTAGGATAGTCATTTTTACCATGTTAATTCTGCTAATCTATGACCATGGGAGATCTCTCCATTTTCTGGGATCTTCTACAGTTTCTTTCTTGAGAGACTTGAAATTACTGTCATGTAGGTCTCTCACTTGTTTGGTTAGAGTTATCCCAAGATATTTTATATTATTTGTGGCTATTGTGAAGGGAGTTGTTTCCATAATTTCTTTCTCAGTCTGTTTATCATTTGTATAAAGGAAGGCTACTAATTTATTTGAATTAATTTTTTATCTGGCCACTTTGTTGAAGTTGTTTATCAGCTGCAGGAGTTCTCTGGTGGAGTTTTTGGGGTCCCTTAAGTATATTATCATATCATCTGCAAATAGTGATATTTTGACTTCTTTCTTTCCAATTTGTTTCCCTTTTACCTCCTTTAGTTTTCTTATTTGCTCTAGCCCGAACTTTATGTACTATATTGAATAATTAGGAAGAGAGAGGGCAGCCTTGTCTTCTCCCTGATTTTAGTGGGATTGCTTCAAGTTTCTTTCCATTTAGTTTGATGTTGGCTACTGGTTTGCTGTATTCTGCTTTTACTATGTTTAGGTAGGGGCCTTGAATTCCTGATCTTTCTAAAACTTTTATCATGAAGGGGTTTTGGATTTTGTCAAATGCTTTCTCAGCATCTAATGAAATGATCACATGGCTTTTTTTCTTTAAGTTTCTTTATATAGTAGATTACATCGATAGATTTCTCTATATTGAACCATCTCTGCATCCCTAGGATGAAGCCTATTTGATCATGATGGATGATCTTTTGATGTGTTCTTGGATTCAGTTTGCAAGAATTTTATTGAGTATTTTTGTACCGATATTCATAAGGGAAATTGGTCTGAAGTTCTCTTTCTTTGTTGGGTCTTTGGGTGGTTTAGGTATCAGTAATTGTGGTATCATTGAATGAATTGGGTAGTGTTCCTTCTATTTCTATTTTGTGGAATAATTTGAAGAGTATTGGTATTAGGTCTTCTTTGAAGGTCTGATAGAACCCTGCACTAAACCCATCTGGTCTTGTTTTTTTTTTTTTTTGGTTGGTAGACTATTTATGACTGCTTCTATTTCTTTAGGGGTTATGGGACTGTTTAGATCATTTACCTGCTCTTGATTTAACTTTCGTATCTGTGATATCTGTCTAGAAAACCATCTATTTCATCTAGACTTTTTCCAGTTTGTTGAGTATAGGCTTTTATAGTAGGATCTGANGNTTTTTTTNAATTTCCTCCATTTCTGTTGTCATGTCTCCCTTTTCATTTCTGATTTTGTTAATTTAGATACTGCATCTCAGCCCTTCAGTTATTTTTGGCTAGGGTTTTATCTATTATGTTGATTCTTTCAAAGAACCAGCTTTTGGTTTTGTTGATTCTTTGTATTTTTTTTTTTTTGTTTGTTTCTATTTAGTTGATTTTGGCTCTGAGTTTGACTACTTCCTGCCTTCTATTNATCTTGGATGAGTTTGCTTCTTTTTGTTCCAGAGCTTTCAGGTGTGCTGTTAAGTTGTTAGTGTAAGATNTCTCCAGTTTCTTTACCAGGGCACTCAGTCCAATGGATGGNTNTGAGCATCCTCACTGGGATCTTTTAAGTGCTCTTGACCCTCTTGCCTCCACCTGGAAGTGTACTCTGCACAAACAAATGCATCTCAAAATCAAATTCAAGTGTCTGTTTTTATTTATTTACNTTTATATCACCCCAAAAGAAATTCTTAAGAATTTGGACCTGGAGAACAAGTGAGCAGCTTCTGAATTATTTCTTATTGTATTACCATGCCTGGGTAAAATAAAATAATATCTTTTATTTTTCCAAGACATGGTTTCTTNGTGTAGTTCTTGCTATCTAGAACTAGATCTGTAGACCNGTNTGGACTCAACCACACTAAGATCTGTCTGTCTTTGCCTCTCTGGTGCTGGGATTAAAGGCATATTCTACCACTATCTGGCTTAATCATAATTACTTTAATCATTAATAACTTNATTTTATTCCAGGTACAGTCTGGCTGCATAGACTGATTGNCTAGGAACTCCNTATGTAGACCAGGATGGCCACTAACAGCAATCCAGCTGCCTCTGACTCCTGGGTGCTGAGATGAGAAGGATGAGTCAGAATGCCTGCTTGCTTTTGTTTTGTTTGCTTTTCAAAAACAAAACGGCGCATAGTACCATATAATCAACCTTGTCCACAAAGTTGGCCATGGACTTGTAATGCTCTTGCATTAGCCTCCCAGGTTTAAAAAAAACCTAAGCAGTAGATGTTTNATATGCTCATCTGAGGAAACAAGGAGAAATGTCTGTGAGCCATCTTGGGACTATTTGCCATCCTGGGAGACTGTCTGAGTGTAGATTGTGTCATGTGTCAC
>NC_034595.1:40587139-40601505 GCF_900095145.1 Mus pahari | reverse complement strand
TTCCCCAGTTCTCCAAACTCCACAAACTCCAGCATTTCTATTTGAATGATGTCTGCTTTGTGAGTGAACACCTGGACCAAGTGCTCAGGTAAGAAAAGTAATCCAGGGGCCAGAACAAAGCCTTTCTGTGTTGCATGAAAGGTCANTGCACACCTGTGACTTCCTAGGTACTTTTGACTTCACATTGATNTGATCTTAGAATAATTTATCTTAGTCATTGTGGTACTCTATATCCTGGGTTGTCACTTCAATAAACTCAGACTGTCATGTTTGTGTCCATGATTTAGAAACAGTCTTTGCCCAGGACCCACGTGTAGGAAAAACAGATCCATAGAGGNTATGANAGCTTNCATAACNTATTGTCAGCTCTGTCCTCAGAACTGTATGTACAGTTTCCATCTGTCTGTGATTCTCCATGNGTCCAAGGCTCTCTGAGCACAGGTAGGGGCTGAGTAATGATTGAGAGTGATGATGGCCACAGGAAGCTCTGTGGTCAGGACAGAGACCATGCAATAGGGGTGGGTTCATTGAGCTCAAGGTTGTCACACCATGAATGGTTCTAGGTGTTTCCTAGTCGTTCCTCCTGGGTTTTCCTTTCTCGTGTCATCTGTCCACTGATGTGGGTTTGTGCTCACAAGTTCAGAGGGAACTGTAGAGCTCCAGGCAGAAACAATTGTAATGATGGTGTGTGTTCTCTGCTTATAGTGACAAGACTTGATTTGGTACTCTCTACCAGGGAGCATCCTATTCTTGAATTTCATGGTGATCTCAGAATGACCTAGGGCCTAATTAGCTTATTCTACATTGAAATTTTAGCACTCTCTCTACCACTAAAGGAAGGTATGTATTCTAGCTGTGTCCTCCACGAAGAAGGAAGATTTAAAGCACCTTTGGACATAAGGTTCTGTCCTCTACTCATTTTTTAATTAATTAATTTTTATGTATTCACTTTACATTCCATTCACTGCCCCCTTCCTGGTCACTCCTTCCCACAATTCTTCCCTCATTCCCCATCCCCCATTCCCTTCTCATCTGAGTGGGTGCCCCTGCATTATTCCCCCCCCACACACACCCTGGTATTTTCAGTCTCTGTGAGGCTAGGTGCTTCCTCTCCCACTGAGGCCAGACTAGGCGGCTAAGCTAGAAGAACACATCCCAATATAGGCAACAGCTTTTAGGATAGGCTCCATTCCAGTTGTTGGGAACCACATGAAAATCAAACTGCACATCTGCTGCTTTATATGAGTGGAGAGGCCTAGGTACAGCCTGTGTATGTTCTTTGGTTGGTGGTTCAGACTCCGAGAATCTCAAAGGTCCAGGTTAGTTGAGTTTGTTGATCTTCCTGTGCAGTTACATCCCCTTCAGGGTCTGTATTCTTTCCTCCTATTTTTCTAAGCTCCACTCACTGTTTGGCTTTGTCTGTCTGAGTAAGCTGCTGGGTGGAGCTTCTCAGAGGACGATTTGCTCCTGTCTGCAAGCAAAACAGAGAATCATTAATAGTGTTAGGGACGGGTGCTTGCCCATGGGATGGGTCTCAAGATGGGCTGGTTATTGCTTGGCCATTCCCTCGGTCTCTGCCCCATTCCCTGTGCCTACATTTCTTGTAGACAGGATACATTTTGGGTCAAAACTTTTGGGGATGAGTTGATGTCTCTATTCCTCCACTGAGGCTCCTACCTGGCTACAGAAAGTGTCCTCTTCATGTTCCACATCCACAATATAGTGGTGACCCTCACTGATTCTTGAGTGCTTCCTTAATCCCAGGTCTCTGTCTCCTCATGGAGATGCCCCCCACCTTCTTACTCCCTTCAGTCCTCTACTCTTGAGGCATGTGAGCGCTGACTTAAGAAAGCTCTTCCCAATCTCTCCCATCTTCAGACCCTCAGAAGACTAAAACCCTGATAGACAGGTCTTCACTACGTACTTTTGGTTTCTTATCATTGAGTATCTGTGAGTGTGACTTGTGAGACTCTGTCTGTGTGTTTCTGAGTATATGTGACGGTGAGTGTGTATGTGCCTATGTTAGTGTGCGTATGAGTATATGTGAGGTGTAAGTGGGTGTGTTTATGTATGTGAGCATGCCAGTTCCATAGACCATCTAGGAGTCCACGTGGATGAGTATGGCGGGTGTTGGCAAACCTGATCTGTCAACCCCTAGGACTGGAAGTCAGGGTTTGATAGGGAACCTGTGACTCCAGTGGTTCTTGTTTTTGTATTTGATATTTTCTTTATTTACATTTCAAATGCTATCCTGAAAGTTCTCCATACCCTCCCCCCGCCCCTGTTCCCCTACCCACCCACTTCCTCTTCTTGGCCCTGGCCTTCCCCTGTGCTGGGTCATATAAAGTTTGCAAGACCAAGGGGCCTCTCGTCCCAGTGATGGCCGATTAGGTCATCTTCTGCTATGTATGCAGCTAGAGACACAAGCTCAGGGGGTACTGGTTAGTTCATATTGTTGTTCCACCTACAGGGTTGCATCCTCCTTCAGCTCCTTGGGTACTTTCTCTAGCTCCTCCATTGGGGGCCCTGTGCTCCATCCAATAGCTGACTGTGAGCATCCACTTCTGTGTTTGCCAGGCACTGGTATAGCCTCACAAGAGGCCGCTATATCAGGGTTCCTTCAGCAGAATCTTGCTGGCATGTGCATTAGTATCTGGGTTTGGTGGCTGATGATGGGATGGACCCCCGGATGGGGTAGTCTCTGGATAATCCATCCTTTCATCTTAGCTCTAAATTTTGTCTCTGTACCTATATCCTTTCATGGGTATTTTGTTCCTTATTCTAAGTCTCCAGTGGTTCTTAAGAGCCTTAAGAGTCCTCGAGTAGTCACTGTAGCTCTCAGCCATGTACAGTGAGAGATGCTGCAGTGTAGTGCTGGTTTGAATGTCCTGCCATTTGGTCCATATGTGATAACTTATGATCCCCAAAGAAACACAGTCCATCCTCAGCTAATATCCAGGGATGACAGTAGCCCAAGTTGGCATACAGAATATTCATTCCTTTTTTTCTCTCCAGATAAACACTATTGGTAAAGATCCTTTCCCAATCTGTTGATGGCCTTTTTGTCTAGCTGCATATGTAGCAGAGGATGGCCTAGTCGGCCATCAATGNGAGGAGAGGCCCTTGGTCTTGCNAAGATTTTATGCCCCAGTANAGGAGAATGCCAGGGCCAGAAAGCTGGAGTGGGTGGGGTGGGNAGCAGGGTGGGGGGAGGGTATAGGGGACTTTTGGAGAGGAAACTAGGAAAGAGGATTGCATTTGAAATGTAAATGAAGAAAATATCTAATTAAAAAAAAGAAAAAAATTTCAGGAAAAGAACGCAGATTGGCCACACACACACACACACACACACACACACACACACAACCTTATTAACAATTGGTTGAATAAAATACAGAAAAATAAAAGTTAAAAACAAATGTTAAATTATGGATTTCATGAGGCCAGGCCTGGTCTACAAATGGAGTCTAAAACACCTAGGGCTCTAGAACAGAAAAACGCTGTCTCAAAAAACAAAAAACAAAAAACAAAACCAAAAACAAATTGGACTTGGGATGGGTATGGTTGGTTGGGAGTTGAATCCAATGTGAAAGCAATAGAATCATGTGTTCTATGCCAACTGAGGCAAAATAAGGAGGTACAAGCAAAACTGAATCACATGTTCTTCTGTCTTGGGGAAGAGTATTACCAAATGCTAGAACAGAAACTTCTGGAAAAAGACCACTAGAGAGTCTTGGGCCATTAAGATTTCATCTGGGAAAGGGCTTCCATGTGCAAGCATGCTGAGGGGGCATACAGCAATGGCTGGAGGAGTCTCTCTACCTCTTTCTGCAAGCATAGGAAGAGGGTCCAATATGCATTGTAAGATGTTGGATGCTGTACTGGCTGGGTTTTTGTGTAAGCTTGACAAAAACTAGAGTCATCAGAGAGGAAGGAGCCTCAGTTGGCAACATGTCTCCGTAGATCCAGCCCTGAGGCACTTCTCAATTACTGATCAATTTGAAAGGGCCTCTAGGCTAGTAGTGCTGGCTTCTATAAGAAAGCAGGCTGAAAAAGCCATGAAGAGCTAGCCAGTTAGCACTATGAATACAACATTCTTTTTATTCTTTGATATCCTCATGGTTCCACATGTATTTTAAAAGTGTTACTTCCAGGAGAAACATTACTGAAAGTTTTATTTGGATTGTATTGTACCTGAAGATCACTAGAAAATATAGTCATGTTCATAACATTATTTCATTTAATGACCATAGGTCATTTTAGCATAGCAGCTAACATTTTTGTCACCACTTTGTCATTTGGATGACACATCAGTTCCTTTCTTTGACTTTCATTTCCAATCACATCATATTTTTGGTTTGGTGCTACAAACCATCATCAGGCTTTTCTTTCTAGAAAAGTAGAAAAGTGAAATAAAACAGAAGCAGAGATCTCAACCATTAAACCAACACCTCATGAAAGATGAAAGAGTAAATGGGGAAGTACAGACAGATGAGGGACTGAAATCTCTTGCTGTCTGTCAGTCACAATTCACCGAACCCTTCTGCCATTAGACACAGTGGACACTAAATATTAATCATTGAATTAAATATCCAGTAAGAGAGGATGGGAGGTAAATACTTTCTATAGGAATCAGTACTCCAGACTGAAAATGAAAGTAGAATTACAGATAAATGCACATATTATACATGATGTATTACTACTATATATAATTATGTACACATGTGTGCGTATACAGCTTTCTCTCTAAAAGACTCCCAGTGCCTCCCTGCTTTCTCAGACCCCATATTCCAGCCTCAAAGCCCTTGTTTCCCCTCCCTGATGCAAAAATCCCCAGTGTTTGCTCCTCATTCCCCCCTCAATAACTGGCCCTGCTCATTGTACAGCTGATGTCTATTGCATCTTGACTCCTGACTGGAGGTTATTGCTGAAAATAAATAACTACCAGTTGAAAACAGAAGTGAAGGAGTTCAAAGTTTGAAAGAAACTCTCATGTGTAAGAATTTCTTCCTATTTTTGGAACTTAGAGAATGTTCTTCTAATGACCTAAAGCTGACTGTGTGGAAAAAAAGGAAAGAGAGAAAAAGAGGTGAGAGAGAGAGAGAGAGAGAGAGAGAGAGAGAGAGAGAGAGAGAGAGAGAGAGAGAGAGAGAGAACAAAAGGAAACCAAATCTTCAATGTTGAGAGAAGTTTAGAGGAGAGTCACCTAGTGGCCATGGATGGCAAAGTCCAGCTCTTGCAAGTTCTCTACAGAATTCTATTTCCTGGCAGATTTCCTCCACATGCAAACAGTTTCCCCCAGAAAAACAGACATCATTGGAAGACAGCATTCCCATCAGTTCTCATTGTATGGAAGAAAAATCCTCTCTGGTTCACAGAGGTCATGTCTCCTGAACAACAGACAGTTAAATGTGCACAAAATGGTCATTTGTGTCCTTCCCTTCTAGCCTTCTACAATGCCGTTTTTCTGGAGGAGGAGTCTGTGTGCAGTAGCCTTAGCTATCCACAACCAAGCTCACATCTTTTTGATGATTGAGTTAAACATGTGGTATGAACTGTGAAACTGATAGAAGTACCCCTGAACTAGCAATGCTGAAAATGAGCATCTAAATCTACACAAGAGATTCTCCACCTGATGCTCTGCTGATACCAGCAACCTTGTGCTTTATAAATGCAATGATGTATGACTGTCTTTTGATCTGTAACTTTAAGACTTCAGGTAATCTGTTCCACAATGGCACATGCCACTTGGTATGATGTGAGTCTGTGTTCCAGGGCAAGTGTATTCTTAATCGTTTCATAGTAACCCAGTTCTTATTCCTATTAGGGCAAGATCTGTGCTTTTCAGGGGGCACAGCTCAACAGCCCAGGGCCTCTTGACCCATCAGCCCCTTTGGGTTCTTCAGGACATATGAAGGAAGGAAGACAATGTGCATCTGTATGTAGAGCTGCTAAGGAAATCGTAGAGCTTCATCAGCTCCTTTTTTTTTTCCCGATTTTTTATTAGGTATTTTCTTCATTTACATTTTGATGCTATCCTGAAAGTTCCCTATACCTCCCCCTGCTCCCTTCTCCACATCCACTCCCACTTCTTGGCCCTGGTGTTCCCCTGTACTCTTCCTTCTTAAGAGTAAACTGTCAATTACAAATTTCTCTCTGATGGGTCCTACCACTTAACTCCATGGTCAGGAAAAAGTTGTCACTGTCTCTTTGGATGAGAAATGTGCTCAGGGACAGACACTTGTGATCTGTGTATTTGGGGATAATCAAGTGATACTAAGGTGACCTACAAATCTTGTAATTGAGGTAGACTGAGAGTGGATTATGGTTATAGGATAAATTTGGCTCTCTGTGTGATTGCTTAACATCCTTCAGATATGACTCCCTGTATTCTTTCCTTATTGGTTATTTTAACCTAATTTCATCACTTTTATGGTTATATAATAAAAATACTATGAAACAGCTCCATATATCACCTTGCTCAGGAAATCGGTATTGTCATACTGTGTTCCACATCTTAGATTTAATAACTTGCTTTGATCAACAGAATTTGGGAACTCCAGACAGGAAGGATTGAGACAGGAGCATGGGGTGAGGAGACAAAAGCTGAGCTATCATTCCTGCACACATGTCTAGACTTTAGTCAATGCACACCCAGTGCACACAGAAACATCTGGTCCATGTGAGAAGGATACTAAGAGTCAGGGAGCATCACACAGCTTTCCATTAGGCTATATCTGTGTATAATAATGCCATGTAAACTGGAGACTGCCAAGTTTGTCAAGCTTTGGGATTGAGAGTGTGAAAATGACCACATCCAGTTCTCCATGTCTGCTATTCCTGAGTTGCAGTGACCAACACCCAAGTACGTAGAGCAGGACACAGCAACATCTTAACTAAGAGAGACAGTTCACCTCAATGATCTGGCCAACATCCTAATCGAAATCTGTGAGCTTTAAGGACAGTGTGAGATACTTCCAGGAAGGTGTCAGGCAGAGAGTAATAGATGGTACTTGACACACACCTCTGTCTTCCACATACCCGTGCATGTACACATGCCAGAACATCTAAATACACACAGGGAGAAATAGAGAGAGACAGAGAGAGACAGAGGGATACAGAGAGGCAGAGAAATAGAGAAAGAAGCAGGCAGAAAAAGACCAGATAATTTTATTGTTTGATGAAAAGAACATGAATGGAGCCCTAGATGCTCACCACAGTATCTCCATTCTGTGATTCCAGGAAAAAATGAATAATTCCAGCACTAAACTCTGGAGAAGTATCTCCTTGGAGAATTACAGAAGGTCATGGAACCCAGGTACTGCAAATCCCTAGCTGTTTTGAGGAAATGATGATAAACTAGAACTGCTTCGGTTCTCATGTGATAGACACAATGTTAATGGATACTGGACCACACTGCAATATCATGTGTAAAAGGATAAATCTTTCAAGTTAACAAATATGAGTAATAAAATTAGGTAATATTTTAACAGTACCCACAACAGCTCTGGAGAACATAAGTGTCATGGGCAGTCATGGAGCCTGGTTAGTGCCATGTAGCCTAAGCAGTGTGACCCTTCAGACACATGGAAAGTGAGTATGCAGTGTGGGACCAGAGGTAAACCAGTGAGATGCTCTGTATTTGAGAACACAAGCAGGCAGGCTGGCATCTTACCAGTGACCATGTTTTAATACCAGATAAATGTGTTTATAAAATCAATCTTACATGTTTATAAAATTTACCTGAGCAATGGCATATATAATATAGAAAAAAAAATGCCTATCTTGCCAAAAACAATCTATAGATTCAATGCAATCGCCATCAAAATTCCAACTCAATTCCTCATAGAGTTAGAAAGAACAATTCTCAAATTCATTTGGAATAACAAAAAACCCAGGATAGTGAAAACTATTCTCAATAATAGAAGAACCTCTGGGAGAATAACCATCCCTGACCTCAAGTTGTACTATGGAGCAATAGTGTTAAAAACTGCAGGTTATTGGTACAGTGACAGGCATGTAGATCAATGGAATAGAATTGAAGAACCAGAAATGAATACATACATCCATAGTCACTTGATCTTTGACAAAGGAGCCAAAGCCTTCCAGTGGGAAAAAAAGACAGCATTTTCAACAAATGGTTCTGGTTCAACTGGCAGTCAACATGTAGAAGAATGCAAACTGATCCATTCTTATCTCCCTGTACAAAGCTCAAGTCCAAGTGGATCAAGGATGTCCACATAAAACCCGATACACTGAATCAAATAGAGGAGAAAGTGTAGAAAAGCCTTGAACAGATGGGCACAGGGAACAAACAGAACACCAGTGGCTTATGCTCTAAGATCAAGAATTTTAAAAAATGGGACTTCATAAAATTGCAAGGCTTCTGTAAGGCAAAGGACACTATAAATAGGACAAAATGGCAACCAACAGATTGGGAAAAGATCTTTACCAATCTCACATCCAATAAAGGGCTAACATCCAATATATACAAAGAACTCAGGAAGTTAGACTTCAGAGAATAAAAAAACCCTATTAAAAAATGGGGAAGAGGGGTAAACAGAGAATTCTCAACCGAGGAAACTCAAAGGGCTGAGAAGCACTTAAAGAAATGTTCAACATCCTTAGTCATCAGGAAAATGCAAATCAAAACGATCCTGAGATTCCACCTCACACCAATCAAAATGGCAAAGATCAAAAACTCATGTGATAGCAGATTCTGGTGAGGATGTGGAGAAAGACGAACATTCCTCCATTGCTGGTGGGATTGCAAGTTGGTACAGCCACTCTGAAAATCAGTCTTGTGGTTCTTCAGAGAATTGAACATAGTTCTACCAGAGGACCCAGCTATACCACTCCTGGACATATACCTAGAAGATGCTCCAACATGTAAGAAGAACACATGGTCCACTATGTTCATAGCAGCCATATTTATGATAACCAGAAGCTGGAAAGAACCTAGATGTCCCTCAACAGAGGAATGGATACAGAAAATATAGTACATTTACACAATGGAGCACTACTCAGCTATTAAAAACAATGACTTTATGAAATTCACAGACAAATGGATGAACTTGAAAATATCCTGAGTGAGTTAACTCAGTCACAAAATAAAACACAGGGAGAGGTTCACAGGACACATGAGATCTGAGATGCCTTTGTCACAAATGAGTGAGTATGTGAATGTATGATTGTGAGTGTGTGTGTGCACATGAGTGTGTATCTGTGTGCTGGTGTATGTATGTGTGAATGTGTGTGTGTGTGTGTGTGTGTGTGTTTGTGTGTGATAGAGAGGGGAGGGGAAGGAGGGACAGAGAGAGACACAGAGAGAGACAGAGACACACAGAGAGAAATACAGAAGAGGAGAGAGAGAGAGAGAGAGAGAGAGAGAGAGAGAGAGAGAGAGAGAGAGAGAGAGAGAATATGAACAAGCTTGCCACATATATTGTCATGGACACCACCTTCCAGGCTTGGTTCACTTGCAACCATGCTTACAGAAATCAGATTCCACTCATCAAACTTCAACAATAAGCCTTTTTATTGAATATGTCTTACTTTTTATATAGATGTATATTATAGTTACTGAAGGCACTTGAAGAACTTAATTTTAGGACTTTACATGTTGGAACAATTTTAAAGTATACCATTACTTCAATATATTTTGATTTAGAAAAATTTGCCACAAACTTTACATCATGATTTAAATATATTTGTAAATTATACACATAAAATAAAATTAATTGTAAATTTAATTATAATAATTTTTATTGGATACTTTTACAAAAATAGTATTTCCAATAGATGTGTAAATTTCAAACAAAGACTTTTTACCTGTGGTGTAACAGTTAATGAAAATGCTAATTAGAAAATGAAAACCTATAAAACAACTTTCAAAGGGTAGCAGAGAAAGAGGAAACAATAAGGACAACCAAAATGGTTTAGAAAATAACCCAGATGCAAGGAGAGAATACGCTAAAGAAAGTGAAAAGACAATTGGGAAGTAAGGGGGGGTATTCAGAAAGTAAAAATTAGTGTTTCCCCTATTTAAGACACATCCACACAGGATGATCTTCAAAGAACCTAGAGGGAAGTTTCAGGATCACATAGTCCAGAGAACCAGCAGCATCGACAAGATCCACAATGGCTAGGCCTTGTGCTTTCCTCATGGCCTTGATGGTGATGAGCTACTGGTCAACCTGCTCTCTAGGATGTGACCTGCTTCCGACTCATAACTTCAGGAACAAGAGAGTTTTGACACTTCTGGTACAAATGAGGAGACTCTCCCCTCTCTCCTGCCTGAAGGACAGGAAGGACTTTAGATTCCCCCAGGAGAAGGTGGATGCCCAGCAGATCCAGAAGGCTCAAGCCATGCCTGTCCTGAGTGAGCTGACCCAGCAGGTCCTGAACATCTTCACATCAAAGGACTCATCTGCTGCTTGGGATGCAACCCTCCTAGACTCATTCTGCAATGACCTCTATCAGCAGCTCAGTGACCTGCAAGGCTGTCTGAGGCAGCTTGTGGGGGTTCAGGAACCTCCCTTGACCCAGGAAGACTCCCTGATGGCTATGAGGAAATACTTCCACAGGATCACTGTGTACCTGAGAGAGAAGAAACACAGCCCCTGTGCCTGGGAGGTGGTCAGAGCAGAAGTCTGGAGAGCCCTGTCTTCCTCAGCCAAGCTGCTGGCAAGACTGAGTGAGGAGGAGTGAGTCCTGAGACAGAGAGGAGGACAATCCTGGGCTAGGACATAGCATCTCACTGTCAAATTCAGCTCTCTCAAAATGTTACTCATTTTTACATGAATTGGAAAAAAGTTGTCTTGATGTTTCAACAGTAATTAGCAATGTCATGTCTCTCTGCAAAGGCAATTGTTCTTCCATTCAGTTTTATTTATGTATTTATTTATTTTCATTTGTCTATGTATTTATTTGTTTATTTGTTATTTAACTAATTATTTGATGTAATACATTGAATCACATTTTGGTATTCTTAAATTTTCTATAAATTATTACCAAAAAAATCTGATTTCATTTTTCATTCTTTTACTTAAATGTTTTAATGTTTAAAGTGGTATTTTGCAGTGAAGAAATTATATACATAATCAGGCTCTGGCTATGACATTGCATAGTGTTCAGACAAGCACATAAACCCATTTCATTCTTCTCATTCATTGATGGTAGAATCCTAAGTCTTTCTTTTCTCCGGTGTATGATATTCTTCAGTAATTACAAACAGTATGCTGTGCAGTAGTAAGCCAGAGTATCTTATTTCTGTGGAATTGTAGTGTCACAAGACATTACAAGACTAAGTTCTAGGCACAAAGGAGATGTATTTGCCCTTGACAGAAAAAGGCAAGGAATGAGAGACGAAGACATAAGACAGAAGACTAAGGAGGAGGAGTGGTCTAGGGAGAAGAAGGGAGGATTCTTGTCCTGTGGGTGGTGGGACAAAAGACTGCCTCTGGATAAAGAGGGTACAGGCATGGACCGTCATAGGCAAACAGCAGTTTACAAAGTTAAAAGGAGAAAACTCTCAGTAAGAATGAAGTGTTTAAGTTTGAATGGAGGGCTTTATTAGGGCAGTCACAGGTGGACTTTTGACTGAAGGTCTGTAACACTTTGTTAGCTAGACCTTGGTAGTCAGCCTCAGGTGAATAAAGTGGCTAAATAAGGGAACAGCCCTTGCAGAGCAGATTAAGACCTAATACGTTTTAGCAAAGCAGAAGAACTGGGCAGAAGAGCAAAGCATTTGATTCTCTCCCTTATAATAAAGGGGACACTGATATCTGAAGTTTCTTAATTTTATACTGATGCAAATAAGTCAGGAATGGCAAGTTATAAGTCAAGAGATTTAAGGAAAGCAATTCAAAGCCCATATGCTTTTTCTCAAAAGTATGAACTGTATGGAATACTCACATTTATTATAATTTTATGAACCTGTCAATATAATTACTGACACAATATGCAGAGAGGATTGTGTTACATATATACATATGTGTGCTGCACTTATTTCTGGTAATTCAGAATTAGTGTCATTAATTATACAACTGCACAAAATTCAAAACAGAAATTATCCAGCATATCAACCATATTTTATCTCAAATAAATTTCTTGGGCAAAAATGAAGAGATTGACTAATTGCTAATAGGAATTCTGTGGAAAGCCTTGGAATTTCATTTAAAAATTACGTTAACAAGAAAGGTTTAAAGAGACTTTTTTTTTTTCATTTCTTGGCAATAAGCCAAACAAATTATAAAAATTATCCGGACTTGTTCTTTATATTATAAGGAAGGAGTGAGTGCCATGCCAAAGTGTAGTGAATTCTCCCGACTAGGACATTGTATCTCACTTTATAAGCTCTCCTTTAAAAACTCACATTTATTTGGTATTAATACAATAATCCTGCCTAGGTGTTTCACCAAAACTGCTACATTTAAAAACATTTGTTTATGTGAACTAACCATTTCCCCCCAGAGCTCTGTCTCTAGCTGCATATGTAGCAGAGGATGGCCTAGTCGGCCATCAATGGGAGGAGAGGCCCTTGGTCTTGGGAAGGTCATGTGCCCCAGTACAGGGGAATGCCAGGGCCAGGAAGCAGGATTGGGTGGATTGGGGAACAGAGCGGGGGGGGGGGTATAGGGGACTTGCGGGATAGCATTTGAAATGTAAATGAAGAAAACATCTAATAAAAAATAAAAATGAAAGCATTTGTTTTGCACGCAAATGTTAATATGTATGTATGTATGTATTTTATTATTAATATAATTTATAATGTTTATGTTTATCTTGATGCCTTTGCTCCATCTTCTTCGAACTTCTAGTTGTGCATGGTACAGTGCCATCTCCTGGAGCATGGGTAGCCTTTTTCAGGAGACCCATTCCTGAGGATACCCCAGAAGCCATCAGTTCCCATAGATCCTCAGCACAGGTGTATTGCCTCCATTTTCCAAGCTGATGTTTTGTCTGGCTTGGTCTTGTTCATTCAGTCATAGCCACTCTCAGTCCACATGAGTAACTACCCTGTTGTGTCCAATAACAGGGCTTTGCTGCAGTCATCCACTGTCTGTTGCTCTTACAATTCTTCTGCTTCCTCTTCTGCAATGATCCCTGAGGCCCGGAAATCAGCCTTTTCTTTTCTGCTCAGTGAGCAGCTGTGGATCTCTGTGTTTCTTGGCATGGGCTGCAGGAGGGTTCTGTGGTCAGGGTTGACTAGCACAGTTACCCTCCCGTAGACGTGTACCTGTAATGTCAAATCAGGTATTGTGACACTATGAACACAACACTGTTTTACCCTTTGAGATCTTCATGGAGCCACATGTATTTTTAAGGTGATACATCTGAGAGACACATGATTGAAATTTTGATTTAGATTTAATTGAACCTGAGCTTCACTTGAACATAGTCACTTTCATAACATTATTTTATTTAATGACTATGCATCTGGTTCATTTCTTCTTAATTGCTAGCATTGTTTCCACTACTTTGTTGTTTGTTTAGATGACACATCTATTCCTTTCTTTAGCTTTCCTTTCCAATAACATCATATTTTTGGTTCAGTGCCACACACCAACATCAGGGATTTTTTTTCCCCAAGGAAAGCAGAAAAGAGAGATAAAACAGAATTGGAGACTTAGACAATCAAACCAACACCTCAGGGAAGATGAAAGGGTAAATGAAATACTACAGACATTTGGGGCACTGAAAACCCTTCCTGTCTGTCAGAGCTGCCTGAATGACTTAGCCATTAGACAAATTGGACACTAAATATTAATTACTGAATTCAATATTCAATAAGAATTGATGGGTGACAAATATATCATGTAGCAATCAGTGTCCTAGATTAAAACTGAAAGTGGAATTACAGATAAAATTATATATTATGCACGATATACTGTATATATGATTATAATAGCAGTGAATACTATATAAAATTATGCAATATATGCGCACACAGCTTTCTCTCTGATAGACTCCCAGTACCTCCCTGCTGTCTCAGATCCCACATTTCAGTCTCTCAACCCTTGTTTGCCCCTCCCTGAAGTAAAACATCCCAGTGTGTGCTGCTCATTCACTCCACATTCACAAGCTGTGCTCACTGTTTGAATGCTCTCAATTACTTCTAGATTTCTACCTGATTTTTTTTGAAAATGTATAATCACCATAAAGGAAGTAGTTCAATGTTTTTAAATAATCTCTCATGCTTG
This sequence comes from Mus pahari, assembly GCF_900095145.1. Lineage (NCBI taxonomy): Eukaryota > Metazoa > Chordata > Mammalia > Rodentia > Muridae > Mus > Mus pahari. The sequence continues at coordinate 40,587,301 of NC_034595.1, read as the reverse complement.
AGGATATCCTCCTGTTTGGAAGTTAGAGAATGTTTCTCTAATGAGATAATGCTGACTATGTCAATAGAAAGAAAGAAAGAAAGAAAGAAAGAAAGAAAGAAAGAAAGAAAGAAAGAAAGAAAGAAAGAAAGAAAGGAAGGAAGGAAGGAAGGAAGGAAGGAA
>NC_034595.1:40586596-40587124 GCF_900095145.1 Mus pahari | reverse complement strand
AGGAAGGAAGGAAGGAAGGAAAGAAAGAAAGAAAGAAAGAAAGAAAGAAAGAAAGAAAGAAAGAAAGAAAGAAAGAAAGAAAGAAAAAGAATATTTAGAGAAGAAGAGAGGCAGCTATTGGAAATGGTGTGCAAAAACCCAGACTCTGGTAATGTTTACTGTTGTGGTAAATCTCCAACCCAAATATGCCCCAGCAATGAGGCAGGTTGTGGAGCAAAGTATACAGAGAAGCAAACACAGAAAGGTTCTCTCGGGTGTAGATGCCTCTCTGCCATTCACTGTAGGCCCCTCAAACCCAGTCAGCTTTGAATCCATACTGCTTCAGCCTAGGTCACTGTCCAAGCCACATTCAGGGTTTGGGGACAGGTAGTGAATTTTTATCTCAGGTTNGTTGAATTCAAATCAATATCTTGGGCACCATTTTGTTGCAGTAAATCTCCAACCCAAATATGCCCAGCAATGAAAACACAACTCGATTAATATGAATACATGCTGTGCACCTAGATTGGGCAGATATACTACTACAGT
>NC_034595.1:40585410-40586585 GCF_900095145.1 Mus pahari | reverse complement strand
ACTTTTTAAGCAATAAAAATAAAACAATAATTAATAATAATATCAATTTGGTTAGTGAATATAGAATATTTTCCAGAAAATTTTGATTTATATTAAATATATAATTTTCAAGTAAGGACAGATTATCAGTGCTGTAACAGTTAATGAAAATTCAAATTATGAAAAGTAATGTAAAAAGCTTTTGGTGAGGACCAGTGAAAGAGGAAGAAATGATGAAAACCACAGTGGTTTAGAAAAACACCCAGATGCAAGCAGAGAATGCGTTAAAGAAAGTGAAAAGACCATTGGAAAGTGACGGAAGGGCATTCAGAAAGTAGAAACTAGTGTTTGCCCTACTTAAGACACATCCACCCAAGATGGTCTTTAAAGAATCTAGAGGGGAAGGATCAGGACCAAACAGCCCAGAAGACCAGAAGCATTGGCAACATTAACCATGGCAAGGCTCTGTGCTTTCCTGATGGTCCTGGTGGTGATGAGCTACTGGTCAACCTGCTCTCTAGGATGTGACCTGCTTCAGAGTCATAACCTCAGGTACAAGAGAGCCTTGACACTCTTGGTACAAATGAGGAGACTCTCCCCCATCTCCTGCCTGAAGGACAGGAAGGACTTTGGATTCCCCCAGGAGAAGGTGGATGCCCAGCAGATCCAGGAGACTCAAGCCATCCCTGTCCTGAGTGAGCTGACCCAGCAGGTCCTGAACATCTTCACATCAAAGGAGTCATCTGGAGCTTGGAATGCAACCCTCCTAGACTCATTCTGCAATGACCTCCACCAGCATCTCAATGACCTGCAAGGCTGTCTGATGCAGCAGGTGGGGGTGCAGGAACCTCCACTGACCCAGGAAGACTCCCTTATGGCTGTGAGGAAATACTTCCACAGGATCACTGTGTACCTGAAAGAGAAGAAACACAGCCCCTGTGCCTGGGAGGTGATCAGAGCAGAAATCTGGAGAGCCCTGTCTTCCTCAGCCAAGTTGCTAGCAAGACTGAGTGAGGAGAAGGAGTGAGTCCTGAGGCAAAGGGTGGAGAGACCTCCCCTGGACTAGAACACTGCATCTCACTATATGAGCTCCCCTTTTAAAACTCTCATTACTTTCAGTATGAATACAATCAACCTGCCTAGATATTACAGCAATATTGAGTAGTTATTTTCTGTATGTATAACAAGTTTTATCT
>NC_034595.1:40583747-40584876 GCF_900095145.1 Mus pahari | reverse complement strand
TATCCTTATTGCTAATGTGTTTAATTGTTTAGGGTTCTAAGTATGAGGGAGATCATGTATAGCAATGCAAAACAGATCAAGAAAAAAGATTAGCCTGCCTATATAGCAGAGAAAAGCAAGACAAGAAGAANCTGGGAATTAACTCCACTCATAATAAGCCTCCTATACCAGTCCTGGGNATGATCTCATGAGGAACCTGAAATGACTCTAGAATTAAGTCTCTGAAACACCGCTACTCCTTCTCCTTTTCCTGGACCCTTCCTCTCCACATTTTCTAATTGTCTCTCTGTCCCTCCTCCTGGTCCTCATCTTCCTCCTCCCCCTGGTCCTCCCCCTCCTCTTTGCTCCATCTTCTTTGAACTACTAGTTGTGCATGATACAGCACCATCTCCTGAACATGGGTAATCCGTCTCTGGGGACCCATCCCTGAGGATACCTGAATCTGTTTCTCCACGCAGCCATCAGTGGACCTAGTTCCTTAACTGGAGGTCGAATTGCCTCTATTTTCCAAGCTGATATTTTGTCTGGCTTGTTCTTGTTCATTCAGTCAATGCCACTCTCAATACACATGTTGTGTTTAAGAACACATCTTTGCTGCAGTCATCCACTGCCTCTGGCTCTTCCAATTCTTCTACTCCCTCTCCAAAGATCCATGAGGAAAGTAAATCAGCCTTTTTGCTCTGCCTAGTGACCATCTGAGAGTCTCTCTGCTCATTGGAATGAACTGCAAGAGGTTTCTGTTTTAAGCATTACTTCAGGAACCCTCTCTGTAATGTAAGCCCTAATTTCAAATCAGGTATTGTGATAGTATGAACACAGCATTGCTTTATTCATTCTTATATTGATGGCTCCACATATATTTTAATTATGATACTTCTGAGAAACACATTACTGAAAGTTTTATATGGATTGCATTGACACTGAAGATCACCTGAAAACATAGTCACTTTCATAACATTATCTTATTAATGCCCATAGATCTTGTCCTCATTATCTTAGTACCTAACATTTTTGCTACTACTTTGTCCTTCAGATGACAGGTCAGTTCCTTTTTCAGCTTTCATTTCCAATGACATCATATTTTTGGTTCAGTGCCACAAACCCACATCAGGGTTTCCTTTCTAGGAAA
>NC_034595.1:40565940-40579577 GCF_900095145.1 Mus pahari | reverse complement strand
TTCCCTTCAGAATTCTGTTTCCTGGCACAGTTTCCTTCATACTAAAATAGGCCTTTCTCTGGAAGAACCTACTTCAGTTTGGAAGACTCCATTCCCCTCAATTCTCATCGGAGAGAAAAATCCTCCTAGGTCCACACAGGTGGAAGTTCTCTGAACAAGGAGGGGTCTGTGTGCAGTTCCCTAAGTAGCAATTTGACAATCAAACACACATAGTTTTAATCAGTACATAAACCATTAAGAATGCATTGTGAAACTGAGACAACCAACCCCTGAGCTAGGAATGCTGTAAAATAGCATCTGAATGCACAGAAGAGATTGTCAACCTGCCAGTTGTTGCTCAGCCTACAATCCATTAGCCAATTTGAGTTCTGAAGGACATGTGAAAGAAGACAATGTACATCTGTATGTAGAGCTGCCAAGGAAACCCTAGAGCTTCATCATTTCCTTCTTAAGAGTAAGCAGTCAAATGCAAATTTTTCCCTGATGTCTGGTCCTGCCTCTTGACTCCATGGTCAGGAGAAAGTTGTTACTGTCTCTCTGAATGAGGAACATGCTCACATGAGTGTTGTCTGAGTCCTCACAAGAAGCACAAGAATAAATAAAGGACTTCAGATATTATAGGGACAGATACTTGTACTCTGTGTATTTGGGGGATAATCAAGTGATACCAGGTAACCTGCAGTTCTTGTTATTCACATAGACTCTGGGTAGAGGAATTGTCATTATTGGATAAACTTGGCTATCTGTGTGACTGCTTAATATTTATTAGATATGAACTCCTTTAATTTTCCCTTTGTGGTTATTTTAAACCTAATTTCCATCATTTTATGATTATATAACAAAAATCCTATGCAATGACTCCAGAAATAACTTTCCTCAGAAACTATATATTGTTATACTGTGTTTCATATCTTAGATTTAATAACTTGCTTTTGTTCAACAGAATTTGGGAACTTGAGACAGGAATAGAAGTGGGGTGAGGAGAGCAAGTACTGAGCTATTATTCCTGCACACGTGACCAGACTTTAGTCAATGCACACCCAGTCCACACAGAAACATCTGGTCCATTTGAGAAGGATCCTAAGAGTCAGGGAGTATCATACAGTTGTCCATGAGGCTATATCTGTGTATAGTAATGCCATGTAAGCTGCAGATGGCAAAGTTTGTCAAGCTTTGGGATTGAGAGTGTGAAAATGGCCATATCCAGGTCTCTGTGTCTGCTATTCCTGAATTGCAGTGACCAGTACCCACTGATGTAGAGCAGGACACAGTAACATCTTAGCTAAGAGAGGCAGTCCACCCAATGATCTGGCCAACATCTAGTGAAATCAGTGAGTTTGAAGGTCAGTGTGAGGTGAGGAAGGTGTCAGGTAGAGAGGGATAGAGAAGGGTACCTGACACCCACCTCTGCCTTCCATATACAAATGCACTTGCACAGGACAGCACATCTAAATGCACACACACACACACACACACACACACAGAGAGAGAGAGAGAGAGAGAGAGAGAGAGAGAGAGAGAGAGAGAGAGAGAGTTGTTTCATGGGGCAAACACTTGTAGAGCGCTAGAACTTCATGGAGACTGGCTAGTGCAGAATACAAGCTGCTATGAGATGTTGAGAGGCTAGAACTGCTTCTATTGTCATTTGGAACAAATATTTTTATGAATGATGAACCATACTACAGTATCCTGTGCTTAAGGATGAACACACAAGGTAATTGAAATAAGCATAAAAATTAGGTATGATTTTGACAGTACTTACAACAGCTCTGGAGAAGTATATGACTATCACACCCAGTTAGGGAGCCTGGTTAGTGCCATATTGCCTAAACAGTGTAGTCTTTGACACAAATGGACAGTGAGCCTTCAGTGTGGAACCAGAGTTAAAGCACTGAGCAACTCTGTATGTGCTTATGAACACAGACAGGCAAGCTAACATCTTACCAATGACCATGGTTTAATATCAGATAATTGTGTTTGTAAAACCAAAGTAACATCTTTATACAATTTGCCTGAGTAATGGCATCCTTTGTCACACTGAAGTTTTTTAGCTCTGAGACCTTCCTGTTGGCGACTGCTGGCCTTGGTGTTTCTGCTTTCAGCATACTGTGCAGAAAGTCCTCACACTTGCCAATGAGCTGAAGCCTATTTGCCACTTTCTCTTCTGTCATATTCAGTGTACCATGTCATATAACATCCAGTTGTTATATTGTATTAGCTTGTAAAAATATCCGTATTGTACATGAACACTTGTGTGCTTGCATTTGCATGTGCACACAAAGGGACCAGATGTCAATCAATGTCAGGTTTTTACTTTTGTCACTGTGTACCACATTTTCTGTGCCAGGTTCTCTCACTTAAGCAAGGCCTCACTTTCTCAGCTCAATGGGCTGGCCTTTGAAAATGTGATTGCTATTCTTTGTTGTCTACTTGACTACATGTACCATTACCTAAACCCCCGAAGGTAGGGCACACCTGTGAGGTAGTTTCTTTTAATTTGTAGAGGAAAGATCCACTTCAAGATGAGAAGACACAACAGTATTCTTGATATTTGAGATAAAAAGACTCACCTCAACCTGAGCCATGCTTTCCACTGGAAGCCTATATACATATACGAAGGGAGGAAGCTTTTCCTTCCTATTTGCCTCTATGTTCTCCACTTGCTAGCATGTTAGAGTCCACTTCTTTTGGATTCTCACATATACTCAATACCAGTTAAGAGTCCACCCTTGAACAGGCTTTAATATGGATTCCGAGAAAACAATCAAGTGTTTCTGCATTTACTAAAAGCATGTTCTGGACTTGGAAAAGTCCCCATTACCTATTTTATTTATTAAACAAGTCTCCAAAGATTTACAATATTTGTGTTTGAAAAAATAATAGCCACAGTAATTTTCAGGAAAGAGAGGTAACAAACAATTACATTGATATTGAACTTGAATAAAAGGGGGACTTTGTTGTTCGCTTAAGGAAATGAATTAAGTCAGACAAGGAGTTTAGTTCTTCAGTTTCATGGGATGGAATAAAAAAAATTATGACTGGTTATGCTTGATTTTCAATGTGTTAAATGACACAAAGATAAAAGGAAGGGAAATGAGGGTCTCTCAGCAGACATTGTGATGCTATTCATTGTAAAGTGGGATTATAAATCAATCTATATTTCCTTTGTAAGATTCTTTGTAGTAACAAAAGTGTGTGAGCCTGGTAGATTTCTGGGAGGAAAAGCAGAGTGCTGAATTGCTTGAAAAGGATTTGAAATCGATAGTCAGAGACACAGGTCATGTACAAATATAACAAATAAAATCAGAATAACTCCCTATGCAATGAAGTAGAAAACCAGTGAAGAGGTCCTATAAAGACAGAAAAGAAATCATAGGATTGAAGAATTCAATATGTCAAAGAAAAATGCAGAGGTTCACAGACCACATGAGTTGCCTTTGTCACAAATGAGTAAGTGTGTGAATGTGTTTGTGTTTGTGTGTGTGTGTGTGTGTGTGTGTGAGAGAGAGAGAGAGAGAGAGAGAGAGAGAGAGAGAGAGAGAGAGAGAATGCTCAAGCTTGCCATATTGTGAATATTCTGATGAGGGTTCCTGGGATGTATTGGTTCTCTACTGTAACTGTGGGTGCTAGGAATCACACTCAACTCCTCTAGTTTAACAGCAAGCCTTGTTATACCCTGTATCTGCATAATTGGATTAAAAATCATTGGATAGATAGCTTATATATAGTGATTATTAAATTAAGTTTTATATAAATGTATATTACTCAGTTTTATGACTTTAAATATTGGGAAAATTTAAAGTATATCTTTTCTTCAGTGTACTTTAATTTATTAAAATTTACAACATCCCCTACATTATGATATAAATATCTTTGTAAGAGATATAAATAAAAAATCACTTTTAGAATGAAATTCAATAACTTTTATGGAATATTTTACAGAAAAATTTGTCTTACAATACATTGGTAAGTTTCAAATAAAGACTTTATCTACGGTGTAACAGATTAGAAATTAATCATAGAAAAAGAAAACTGGTAAAACAGTTTTTGACGTGGAGCAGTGAAAGAGGAAGCAACAGTGAAAACAAAAATGGTTCAGAAAAATACCCAGACCCAAGCAGAGAATGTGGTAAAGAAAGGGAAAAGACCAGTGGGGAGTAAGGGGAGGGCATTGGGAAAATGAAAATTAGTGTTTGCCCTACTTAAGACACATCCACCCAGGATGGTCTTCAGAGAGCCTAGAGGGGAAGGATCAGGACCAAACAGCCCAGAAGACCAGAAGCATTGGCAACATTCACCATGGCTAGGCTCTGTGCTTTCCTGATGGTCCTGGTGGTGTTGAGCTACTGGTCAACCTGCTCTCTAGGATGTGACCTTCCTCAAACTCATAACCTCAGGAACAAAAGAGCTTTGACACTCCTGGTAAAAATGAAGAGACTCCCCCCTCTCTCCTGCCTGAAGGACAGAAAGGACTTTAGATTCCCCCAGGAGAAGGTGGATGCCCAGCAGATCAAGAAGGCTCAAGCCATCCCTGTCCTGAGTGAACTGACCCAGCAGGTCCTGAACATCTTCACATCAAAGGAGTCATCTGCTGCTTGGAATGCAACCCTCCTAGACTCATTCTGCAATGACCTCCACCAGCATCTCAGTGACCTGCAAGGCTGTCTGATGCAGCAGCTGGGAATGCAGAAAAGTCCCCTGACCCAGGAAGACTCCCAGATGGCTGTGAGGAAATACTTCCACAGGATCACTGTGTACCTGAGAGAGAAGAAACACAGCCCCTGTGCCTGGGAGGTGGTCAGAGCAGAAGTCTGGAGAGCCCTGTCTTTCTCAGCCAAGTTGCTGGAAAGACTGAGTCAGGAGGAGGAATGAGTCCTGAGACAAAATGGAGAGGACTGTCATACACTAGGACACTGAACCTCTCTGCTCAAATTCTGGCATCTCAAAAATATCAGTCATTTTTGCATGAATTGAAAAAAGTTGCCTAGATGTTTCAGTAGTAATATACATTACTATGTCTATCTGTAAAGCCACTTATTCTTCCATTCCATTTGTTTATTTATTTGTATATTCCTTCATTTATTCATCTATTTATTTTTCATTCATTTGCTTATTTATATATGTATTTATTTAATTATTAAAGTAAATTATGTAGTATATATTGCATCATAATTTTGTACAGTTATACTTTTCTATAAATTATTACTAAATGAATCTTCATTAATTTGTTCATTCTTTAATTCTTAATTAACTTTTAATTCTTTTGTAGTGCCTCAGGATGCACTGCAAATATCTTCCTTGAGTTTTAGACTTGGATAATTCATTCTGAGAATGTGACTGATAGTGTCTGTCACTTAGCATCACACATTGTGCTAGAGACAGTGAGAAACAACCAGCAGTAGAGGCTCAGGGTCATCACCTGAGCGCTGGCTCTCGCGGGATCAATGACATAGACATCCTCATCCATTTGTATTGACCATCATTTAGTTGTTTGATCCTCATTTGGTTGTATCGATCCCCTCATCCTGGGTTTTAATGGTAGAGCAGGATGGATGCTCTGTGGGAGAGCTTCTCCTGAGTATTGCTAACAGGACAGCACTCAGAGGAGATAAGGAATTCATAAGTGGAGGGAGTCAGACCCTGGGGGTCCAGGGAACTTCCTAGCTCTGACCGACTAGCAACCAGATCAGTCCTGAAGCTCAGACTGACTAACAACCAGATTGCTTCTTTATTTACACAGGTTTCACAGAAGGTAGAGAGACTCATGATTATCTAAGAAGTACAAATTATGGGTTTGATTTTTTCATTATATGTCCATGGTCAAATTTTCAGACCCAATTAGAAAATACAGCCAGAACAGATTTTACTTCTATTATCAGGCCTATATAGGGGTAGGGAGGGACCTAAAAAGGAAACCATATAGGGGTAGGGAGGGACCTAAAAAGGAAAGGGGATGCGGAGGCACAGCAGAGAGGGGAACATGATCTGGTATTGGGTGGGGAAAAGGACTGAAATCCCTGAGGGCCAGCAGAAAGAATGGAAACATGCAACCTTGTGAGGTAGGAGGTTGGGGGACCCTCCAGAATGCACCAGAGACCTGGGAGGTGAGAGACACTCAGGATTCAAAGGGAGGGACCTTAGATGAAATGCCCGACAGTAGGGAGAGGGAACTTATAGAGCCCACCTCCAGCAGGAATTCAGGACATCCAATGAGGGGCATCCCACAGTCACAACTCTGACCCATAATTCTTCCTGTCTGAAAGAACTGCAGAGATGGAAATGGGGAGAATCCTGAGAAAAAGGTCCAGAGACAGGCCCAAAGTGGGATCCATCTCAAGGGGAGGTCTCCAGGCCTGACACTATTACTGAGACTATGGAGTGCCTTCAAAACAGGGCCTATCATGACTGTCCTCTGAAAGACCCAATGAGGAGCTGAAAGAGTCAGGTGCAGATATTTGCATCCATCCAATGGACAGAAGCAGCTAACCCCTGTTGTTGAATTAGTGAAAAACTGGAAGAAGCTGAGGAGGAGAGCAACCCTGTAGGAGGACCAGCAGTCTCAATTAACCTGGACCTCTGAGATCTCTCAGACAGTGGACCACCAATCAGGCAGCATACACCAGCTGATAGGAGGCCCCCAACACATATACAGCAGAGGACTGCCAGGTCTGGATTTAGTCAGAGAAGATGCACCTAACCCTCAAGAGACTGGAGGCCCCAGAGAGTTTAGAGGCCTGGTGGGGTGGGCATGAGGGGGAGTGTAGGGACATCCTCATGGAGACATGGGGGGCAGGGAGGAGGTAGGGGACTTGGAACAGCAGGAGGATGGACCTGGAGGGGAATAAAATCTGGAGTTTAAGATAGATAGATAGATAGACAGACAGACAGACAGACAGACAGACAGACGAGCAAACCCATTCATTATATGACAATCTGCTTTTAAGCTGACAGTGTGTGCAGTCCGGAAGCACTCCCACACAAACATAAAGTACTTGAACTACTCTTTTTATGAACGGCAAACACAAATACCTAATTTCTTTTACAATATGTTTCATCATCTACACTATAAAGTAGGAAGCATTTGTTTTATTTAGTCTACCTTACTTACTGTGTTCTATTCCCCCGCGGATGCACCCCGTATGGTTCACTATCTTTAAACTAAATTTTTAGAGAGAGCTCTGAGAGTAGTGTAAAAGGAATCCTAGAATATGTCACCCATTCTCTTGGCCAGTCAGAGTTTGTTAAATGTTCCTGTTCCTCCTGCACCAATTATATTATTTGAGTTTGCTCAGCGGCAGATACCCCAAGAAGATTCATGGAGTAATGGCCTCATCCAACTATATGCTCATCTGTGCTTAATGGTGTCCAGGGCAAAAGGAAGGCTTCCAAATAGGGCCAGGTAACATTTATTTTAGGATTTTCCTTAAAAGACTCCGACATAATTTTCTCAGGAAAAGACATAAAATGATTCATAATGCAGAAAGTCCCCAAGAATGCAGCACACAGAGACCAAGACCCAAAACTGAGGGATACAATGGCAGTAACTGCAGCATTAGATTCAGCTTGCGGAATTGTGCTTCCTGACTCTTGCCATGTCCGGTGGATAAGGCTGTGTCAGTGCTCCACAGAGAAGGTTATGATAGGAAAATAGCAGTCTGCACCCTGTCTCCCGTATCTACAGAATGCACAATATGTCTGATACAGAAAGAGAATTTGCATTCAGTGCAAATATATAGATCCAGAAGCCAAATAGAGCTATGAAAAATGTAATGTTTATGTGTACATATAATGTATCATACATGGTTGACCCCCACATTGCTTTTCACCAAAACAGAAGACCATTAAGTCCATAGGAAATGCATGAAATAAACGAGTTAAGAACAGAGAAAACAAATGAGTACTTGTTATCCATGAGCATGTTCAATGTCCATGTATGTATGCCTGTATGTACATGAGTACAGGGCCATTTACTGGAGCATGGGTCGCCTGTTAATGACCCAATACCTTCACTCCCTCTGACAAGAGATCTCAGTTGCCAATAGGTACTCATTTCGGGGTAGAACTTCCTGACTTCCTCTCAGCTTAAAGAAGGGATATTGATTGTCTGGCTTGAAGTAGTTAGATCTTCTGTTCCGCAGTCATAGCCATGGTCAGTTCATATGGTCAGTTCATATGCGCAAGTGTCCTCTTGTATCATGAACACACTCTTGCTGTAGTTGTCCCCTCCCTCTGGCTCTTTCAATCTTCTGAATACCTTCTGAATCCTGAGCCTTAGGAGGAGGTTGTGTAATAGAGATGTCCTATTTAGGACTGATAACTCCTTCCATGGTCATTTCTGCATGCTGACCTGCTGACCTGTTGGTTCCTAATTTTTTTTAATTGGATATTTTCTTTATTTACATTTCAAATGTTATCCCTTTTCAGGTTGCCCCCTCTGGAAACCCCTATCCCCTCCCCCTCCCCCTGCCTCTATGAGGGTGCTCCCCCACCCACCTACTCCTGCCTTCCAGCCCTGGCATTTCCCTTCACTGGGACATCGAACACCCTCAAGCCCAAGGGCTGTTCCTCCCACTGATGTCCAACAAGGCCATCTCCTGCCAGATATGTGGCCAGAGCCATGGGTCCCTTCATGTGTACTCTTTGGTTGGTGGTCCAGTCCCGGGGAGCTCCAGGGGGTCTGGCTGGTTGACACTGTTGTTCCCCGCATGGAGCTGCAAATCTCCTCAGCTCCTTCAGTCCCTTCTCCAACTCCTCCATCAAGGACCCCGCTCTCAGTCCAATAGCTGGCTGCGAGCATCTGCCACTGTATTTGTCAGGTTCTGGCAGAGCCTCTCAGGAAACAGCCATATCAGGCTTTCATCAGCAAGGACTTCCTGGCATCTGCAATAGCATCCCGGTTTGGCGACTGTATATGGAATGGATCCCCAGGTGGGGCAGTCTCTGGATCTGCTGATGCCTCTTTTAAAATAGCCACCTAATTCAAAAGTAAGCTTCTCTGATGAGGGATGAGAGACGCAATAATCCATCACAAATACAGCTATGATTTCAGATCAGGTTTTAAGATACTTCCACTGTGGCTCATTTTCTTTCCATAGTGCTTCTGCTATTTACAACTTTCTGTTCCATATGTGTTTTAATATTGATGCTGTTGAAGTTGCATGCTAAAATTTTTATTGTGATGACACTGACTTTATAGAAGACTTTCAAATATGTAATCACTTTTATCAAATATTATTTTTGTAATGACTGTAGACCTTCTAAACCAATCATTGATATCATTATTGCTAATTTCCCTATTTTGATGACAGGTTTCTTTCTTTGGTTTCATTTCATGTGGAGGCATGATTTTAGCTCTGCCACACACCAACATTTGGATCTGCTTTTAGGAAAGTAGAAAAGAGAAACAAATTGTGGGAAGCAGAGAAAATTTATAGAGGAAGGTGGTTGCCTTCTTGTATTTGATTGTTTCACTCCACTAATATTTCTTCACTATGAAGTTAATGTAAACAAAAGCCCAATGTGCAGGCATCCACCATTGCACTATGTATGAAAATTCATACATAGTTGGAGAATGGAAAGCTCATCTTTCTGTCAGAGTAGGATGGACCTGACTGCCATTCATTTTTGCAGTTAGACAAAGAAGAAACCATGGTTATTCATCTGTCAGGAAAGATTTCCAGATAAATAATAGCCAAGCAACAGTACTGCTATGAGTGTCCTGTATGTTTACCTGATAAGTTCAGGTATATCAATAATTCATTGATTAAATGTTGATCATAAGATGGTATTTAGCTAGACAGCAAATACTTTTCAACTAAAATAATAATAAGACAAATTATGATATTTCTCCACCAATATGGACAACCCAGTGTTGTCTAGGTATTCTTGACACCCTGATATCCAAACTTGTGGATCACATGTGAAAACAAAATTATATCATATGTACAACTAGAGATAAGATCAATAATCTTCTAGGATTTATGAAACTAAAACCAAGAGGCTATGATTTCTAGTAAGAATTCTTGAGTTATTAATATATTTTGGAAACTAGCCCTGTCAGATGTGGAGTTGGTAAAAAATACGTTGCAATTGTTTTGTCCTATTGACAGTGTTTTTTGCGTTTTAGAACCTTTCAGTTTCATGAGGTCCCAATTATTAATTGTTAATCTTAGTGCTTCTGTTATTGGTGTTCTCTTCAGGAAGTTGTCTCCTGTGACAAGGCATTCAGAGCTTTTAGCCACTTTTTCTCATATAAGGTCCAGTGTATTTGATTTTATGTTGAGGTCTTTGATTCACTTGGACTTGAGTTTTGTGAAAGATGATAGGTATCAATCTGTTTGTATCCATCTACATGTTCACATTGAGTCACACAAGCACCATTTTTTGAAGATGCTTTTTTCCATTGTATAATTCTGGCTTATCAGGTGTCCATAAGTGTGTATGTATACTTCTGTGCCTTTGATTGGATACCATTAACGAACCTGTGTGTTTTTATGCCAATATCGCATGGTTTTTATTGCTATAGCTTTATAGTAGACCCTGATAGTGATACCTCTGGAAGTTCTATTATTGTACAGAATTGTTTAGATACCATTAGTTTATTGTTTTCTACATTTGAAGTTGTGTATTGTTCTTTCAGGGTCTGTAAAGAATTTTGCTGGAATCTTCATGAGGATTGCATTGATGCTGTAGGTTGATTTTAGTAAGAGGTCCAATTTTATTATGCCAGTCCTACCTATCTATTGGCATGGCAGATCTTTCCAATCTCCAAATTATTCTTCAGTTTCTTTCTTCAAAGAACTTTGGCTTCTTACTTTCCAATTTCTGTCGTCTTCATCTCTAGTTGCCTTTTTGTTTTAGTTAGACTTTCAAGTACTATATCAAACAGATATGAAGAGAGTGAATAGCCTTCCTTGTTCCTGATTTTATTGGAATTGCTATCAATTTCTCTCCATTTAATTTGGTGTTGGCTATAGTCTTGCTCTGCATTGCTTCTACTATGTATAGGTATGCCCCTTGAATAACTGCCTCTTCAAAACTTTTATCATGAAATACTGTTAAATTTTGTCAAAGGCCTCTTAAGTACCTATTGAGATGATCATGTATTTTTTTTATTATTTTAGTGTGTATATGCAGTGGATTACATCGACAGATTTTTACATGTTGAACCACCCTTGTATCTCTGAGATAAAGCCTACTTAATCATGACACATGATATTTTGATGTGCTCTAGATTTATGTTTGTGAATATTTTTGAGTACTTTTGTATCAATGGTCATGAGGAAAATTTGTCTAAAACTCTCTTACTTTGTTGAACCTTTGTGTGATTTGAGTATCAAGGTGACTCTGCCCTCACAAAAAAAAAATGAAATTGGCAATGTTCCTTCTGTTTGTGTTTCATGGAAGAATTTGAGGAGTATTAAGGTTAGCTCTTCTTTTGAAAATCTGGTAGAATTCTGAGCTAAGACTCAGGTACTGGGATTTTCCCCAACATTGGGAGACTTTTAATAACTTCTATTTCCCTGGTAGTTATAGGTCTATTTAAACTATTTATCTGATCTTGATTTAACTTTGGTAAGTGGTATCCATGTATAAAGTTGTCCATTTCTTTTAGACTTTCCAGTTTTGTGGAGTACAAGTTTTTGAACTATGACCTAAAGATATTTTGTATTTCCCCAGTTTTTGTTGTTATGTCCCCCTTTGTTGCCAGAAATATTTTTAAAAGTTGCACTATCCTGTGCTAGACCCAGCTACTCTCTGCCCCGGTGGTCTTGAGCCTCTATTCTAGTCCCATGCACCAGTCTTCTCAGGTCTGGTTTACCTGCCTCAGAACCGCTTGTACCTTCTCAGCCATCTGCCCCCTGCAGCTAGTTGTCACAAATCCCTTTAACCCAGTAAATCAAAACTCTTGAAGCTCATAATTAATCAGTCAGATTTATATACCATTAAATTCTCAGTTCACAACATGCCTACACTATAATTTCAGAGACAATTGATAATGGTATAAATTGCCCAACTAGATAAGACATATTGTCTTCTAATTATCCATCCCTTATAAGATATTCATAGCTACCTGTGTGAATTAAAGAAAGTGAAGAAAAAAATTGGAAAGAGAGGGGAGGGCATTCAGAAAATGGAAACTACTAGTTTTCACTATTTAAAACATTTATACCAGATGGTCTTCAGAGAACCTGGAGTGAAGGTTCAGGACCACACAGCCTAGAGTACCAGCAGCATTAGTAACATCCGAAGGGGCTAGGTCCTGTGCTTTACTGATAACCCTGGTGATGAGCTACTGGTCAATTTTCTCTCTAGGATGTGACCTGCCTCAGACACATAACCTCAGGAACAAGAGAGCCTTGATTCTCCTAGTTGAAATGAGGAGACTCTCCCCTCTCTCCTGCCTGAAGGACAGAAAGGACTTCGAATTCCCCCAGGAGAAGGTAGATGCCCAGCAGATTCAGAAGGCTCAAGCCATCCCTGTCCTGAGTGAACTGATCCAACAGATCCTGAACATCTTTAGCTCAAAGGACCCATTTGCAGCTTGGGAGGCAACCTTCCCAGACTCGTTTTGTGATTACCTCCACCAGCAACTCAATGACATGCAAGCTTGTCTGATGCAGCTGGTGGGGAGGCAGGAACATCCCTTGACTTTGGAAGACTCCCTGGTGGCCATGAAGAAATACTTTTTTTCTTCTTTTTTTTTTATTGGATATTTTCTTTATTTACATTTCAAATGTTATCTCCTTTCCTGGTTTCCCTTCTGAAAAACCCCTATCTCATCCCCCTTTCCCCCTGGTCACCAACTTCCCACTCCCACTTCCTGTCCCTGGTATTCCCCTACACTAGGGTATAAAGCCTTCACATAACCAAGGGCCTCTCCTCCCATTGGTGACCACAAGGCCATCCTCTGCTACATATGTGGCTGGAGCCATGGGTCTCCATGTATGTACTCTTTAGTTGGTGTTTTTTTGTCCCTGGGAGCTCTGGGGGTACTGGTTGGTTTATATTGTTGTTCCTTCTATGGGGCTGCAAACCTCTATAGCTCCTTGGATCCTTTCTCTATCTTTTCCATTGGGGACCCTGTGCTCAGTCCAATGGTTGGCTGCAAGCATCCACATCTGGTAGAGCCCCTCAGAAGACAACTATATCAGGCTCCTGTCAGCAAGCACTTGTTGGCATCCATATTAGTGTCTGGGTTTGGTGACTATATATATGGGATGGAGCCCCATGTGGGGCAGTCTCTGGATGGTCTTTCCTTTAGTTTCTGCTCCATGCTTTGTCTCTGTAACTCCTCCCATGGATATTTTGTTCCCCTTCTAAGGAAGACCAAAGCACCCACACTTTGGTCTTCCTTCTTCTTGAGTTTCATGTGGCCTGTGAGTTGTATCTTGGACATACCAAGCTTCTGGGATAATATCTACTCATCAGGGATGAATACCATATGTGTTCTTTTGTGATTGTGTTACCTCACTCAGGATGATATTTTCTAGTTCCATCCATTTGCCTAAGAATTTCATAAATTCATTGTTTTTAATAGCGGAGTAGTACTCCATTGTGTAAATGTACCANATTTTCTGTATCCATTCCTCTGTTGAGGACATCTGGGTTCTTTCCACCTTCTGGCTATTATATAT
>NC_034595.1:40519292-40539008 GCF_900095145.1 Mus pahari | reverse complement strand
TGTCATCCTTGCGCAGGGGCCATGCTAATCTTCTCTGTATCGTTCTAATTTTAGTATATGTGCTGCCGAAGCGAGCACCAGTTCTGTTTTTAAACATTACTGTTAGGCTCCTCATGAATCATTACAGACTTTGTGTTATTCTTTTGCATAATTTATTCATGACTGTATTTTTTTTTTTTTTTAAGAGCTGAGGACTGAACCCAGGGCCTTGAGCTTGCTAGGCAAGTGCACTACCACTGAGCTAAATCCCCAACATGACTGTAATTTCTAATCGTTGCTATATATATTTTCTAAAAACGAGTGGTGTTTTGACTGCTGTCTGGGTCGTTGTTGTTGTTCTTGCTGTTCTTGTTTTGTTTTGTTTTGTTTTTACTTTACCTGTGTACCAAGAGCTGTGTGGCTCTTAGTTCTGAGTTTGTTTCTTCTGATGATGATGGAATGTCTAGATCAGAAAACTAAGCCTCCCCCTAACCTTATTTCTTTCTGACTTGAAGTACATTCAGTACAAGTGTTTCAACATTCAATCCTATGTTCTACCAGGGTTTTCCATCTAGGATAGGAAAACGTAAATTGCTTTCTGTTTGTGTCGGCCATTCCTGGAATGTTTGATTCCCAACCCCCCTTGTCTATCCTCTGGTACATCTTTCCTGCTGATAATACAGTGTTTTCCACATTATCTCATTTGTTAGTGCGGTTAGTAAACATGTTCTCTGTTCACTTACTGCTCATCACTGAAAGTGTCTAATAATCCCTATGGGTTCTCTAAGAAATCATGCTGATCGGGCTGTGAGGATGAAATCAGTAAGGAACACTCCACCACGGACTGCATCAGTCCCTGCCTCCAAGTTCCTGCTTCTCTGTGTTCCTGCCTTAGCCTCCCTCAACAGATTCAAGATACAGAAGCCAGATAAACCCTTTTCTCCCCACGTTCCTTTTGGTCACAGTGTTTCATCATAGCAATGGACACCTGAACTAAGACACCGTTTTTTAACACTGTGACTTTAGAACTGGTGTGCAGTGGAGAGCTTTAGTTAATCATTCAATAGTACCAATTGTACCTGGCTAATTTTAAGATAAATCAAGGAGTAAGATATAAGGTCAAATGAATGAAAAAAAATAAGAAAGAATCTTCATCACAAAATGAGGAACAAAACAGCATATTATAAGCACAGAAATACTATTATACACACTATATAACAGCAACCATTGATAAATAAGACTGTCAAGAGAAATAACTTAATAAGCATATACATTCAGACTTAAAGCAATTGGTAACGGAAACCCAGGCAGGCTATGCCAGCACGTGCCTTATTCCCAGAACCCGGGAGGTTGAAGCAGGCCGACTGACTATAGAGTTCAAGACCAATCAAGGCACATATCGTGGTAGTCAACCTGCCTTCTACTGAGTTCTTCAGACCGCCAGAACAGTGCTTATTGAAGGAGCATTGCAGTCAGTTCTGCTTGTCCAAAAGAGAAATTCCATAGACCTTTGGGACAAGTCCTGGAAAAGGTGAAACAAGGTTCCTCTGTCACAGGAGCAACTGGGAGCCTCATCGCGGGGCTGCTGTCCCTCCCAGTTGAGCTCCTCCAGCTTCGCAGAATTCATTTCCCTGTCAAAGCCACAGTAATTCCCCTGCCTCCACTCTCTGCTTGGCCCGCAGGTGTTTCTCTTCTCTTTGTGGTTTTAGTTTCCTTTCTCTATGAAGAATGAAAAGCAAACGTTCTAAAAAAAAAAAAAAACAACTGCTCTACACAGGTTTGAATGTGTGTCTCGAGGAATATTTTGGGGGTGGAGTGACTGCCCAGTCAGAGAGACTTGAAGATCCGAAATTGAAAGGAGCATTGCAAATTGAAAGGAGCATTGCAGTCCGTTCTGCTTGTCCAGTGCGTGGGAGAGCGCCCCCTGCTGACCGCGCGTCACCTGACTGATCCTATGTCCTGGGAGCCAGAGCTTCTTGCTTGAGTGTCAGTCCATAAGTCAAATCAGATACTGGTTGGTTACTCTCACAAGCTCGGTGTCACCATTGCACTAACAGAGCTTGCTGGCAGACACCATAGATCAAAGGGGTTGTAGCTGGGTTGGTGTTTTACTGTGTGTCCCTTTGCTAGCATACGTAATACTTCCCTGTACCAAAGATGCTAGCACATATGGGTGGAGGCTCTATGTAGGCATCAACTTGACTTCTTCATGTTCAACGAGTTGTGTAGGTGTTCTCTTCAGCAATATGTCTTGCCATCAGTTTATGAAGAGAAACCTATAGTCTTAGCAACAGCCTGGGTTGTTTGGGAGTTCTTCTGGGACCCCTTTAACCAACAATTCAATTAGATGTAACCCATTCCCACCATTGGAAACCTTATTTTCTGAAAAGAGATGTACATTTGGGGTCCCGGTCTCCCCCCCCCCTCATTATTTGGCGACTTCATTTAGGTTGCCTTCATAAATGTAAATATTTTAGGAAGCTTCTACTGTATTGTTTTCATACTATCAAATGGTCCTTAATTTTAGCTATCTTCTCCCCATCTCCCATCACTCACTCCCCTATTTACCCTCCCCCAACTTGATCCTTCCATTCTAGATACACACAAACACACACACATACACACACACACACACACACACACACACACACACCATTCGCCCATAACTCTCTATTCTATCCCCCTTTCCCAGGGAGATCTATATGTTCCCCCAATCCCTTGCTGTATACCTATCCTTGCAGTTCTACTGGTTATAATAGCTTGGTTAATATTATTTTAACAGCTAATATCTACATACAAGTGTATATTTGTCTTTCTGGGCCTGAGTTACCTCACTTTAAATGACTTTTCTTTAGGCCCATCGATATATACGCAAATTTTATGATTTTACTTTTAATGCTGAGTAAAATAATCCATTGTGTAAGAGTACCAGAAAATTGGCATATCTCGTTTTGCACTCTTTTAATCCCTTTAGTGCTGACATCAGTAGATTGAAATTTTTAAATTTTAAATATTTTTTAAAATAACCTATTTTTTAGATATACCAGCTATTGTCAATCAGTTAATGGATTTAATAATTCTTCCTTTTAACAGTGTGGGCTTCCTTTGGGGTTGGTGACAGTCTTCCTAGTGAGGATTTCTGGTGTTTTTCTTTCTCCATGTATCTCTCTTACTGATTTATCTTTCTTCCTGGTTAGCCCAAGGCTTACATAAAATATCTGATAGGATATGCTCACTTCATGTAATAGATGCTTAGTTTCAATTGCCTTTAAAGAGGCCCTGCTTTCGCATCAAGCCCTAAACTATGCTCTTGATCTCATATTTTACTTCTGTTTATACTGTGTGTCAACTGACTAATGATTATAGCCATAGTTGTCTTTACTAACTTCCCTTTTACCATTTTAACTAGAGTTCAAAGTGGTGACTTTACAGTCTAACTTATGGTATCAGAGTACCTTGACCTTGGATATGTACTTCTTATTACCTTTACTGGTAAGTGTTAGGTGTTCATGTGTTGCCACACCTCTACTTGAAAGTCGCCAGTTTGTAGTTCCCTGTAGGCTGTTCCCATAGGAGAGTAACCCATCAACGTTTGCTTGTGTGGAATACGGTTTATTACCTCTGTTATTTATGAAAGTCACCTTGGCCAGGTATTGTATTATTATCTTGCTTGTTTTCCCTTTGAACCCTTGAGTGCACCCTCCTATTCTTCCAGGGATGCGAGGTTTTGTTGAGAAGTATACTGGCAGCCCTGTGGCCCTTGCCTTAAGTGAGATAAGTGTTCACTCTCAGGAAAACAAATGCTTCAAGACTTTCTTGGTCTTGTTGATAGGTTAAGTATACTGTGTCCTAGAGACATGTTTCACCTAAACATGAGAATAAGACCCAAAGGATGCATAATTTCATGACTTTGTTTTTGTTTCAAACGTCACAGAGTATACTTACGCACACCTAGACACTGTAACCCACTATACACGGAGGATACAGGAAGTGGCCTCTCACTCCTGGCTATAAAACAGGGCAGAATGCTCTAAAGACTGAAAGCATCTGTAATATAATGGTCGGTACTTAGACTGATAAGCTTAAACATACTTCAAATAGAAAATTACACTAAATATACATATGAGATGTCGAACAGTTGTACACTGCTGTAAGGTGTTTGCCATGCATGAGACATTCAGTAACACCAGTTGCTCTGAGTCAGTGACACTGTGGGTGGTTGCCAAGGCCTGGGATGTCACTGTATGCTCCTGGAGACTTTCCAACACTGCAAATGTAAGCAACATCAAATCTGTTTTGTAATACTTTATTACTTTAAAAATAAAGCAACTTAGTGTACTATAACATTTTTACTTTATAAACATTTTAAGAACTTTTTAATAACACTTAGCTTAAAAGAAACACAAAATACAAAAAAATTATAATTCTCTCTGTATTTCCCCTAGAAGCTTTTTTTTCCCAGTTTCAATATTTACATTTTTTTACTTTTCAATTTTTTTTTTTATTAAAAACTCAGACACATGGTCAGGATGGTCACACCTCCTGCCCCCCCCCCATCCTGGCCCACTGGAAGTTCTCAAGCAATGATCCACACAGGTAGTCAATTTGTGTGATGTAGCACTTCCTCTAGAGTCCCCCTGAAGAAGCTCCTGGAACTCCTCTTGGGGAATTTTCACTCAGTCCAGAAGTACATGGTGGTATTTGCTTGAGTTTTTCTCTTTTTTCTTCACAGATTCACTTTTTAAGCAGATAGGACTCCATGAGCAACCCTCTTCATCAAAGAAATCTTGTCAGCATTGAGGTCACGATTTCAAACATTTTTGGAATTAACACATTAAATTTGCCCATGGTGTGGGGTACGAGGTGATGTCACCACATATGCGTTGTACAATGTTTAAATCAGAAAAACATGCCCTGAGACAGTTAGCAGTTCCTGAGAGTGACAACAGTCAAAATGTTTTTCAAGTGTGAAGTATATTATCATTGTGGTGACTTTTTAAGGAAATTGGTGGATCTTTCTCTTCTCTTGCCATTTGCTTTTCATAGCTCTTCTTTAGCTGTGTGTTTACTGAATAATATGAATTTTTCACCTTCATTATACCCTATGACAGCACGGTTATGTATGTGGTCTGTTATTAACCAAAATGTTGTGTGCAGCATGTCTTTGGTTTTTGTATTCTGCTCTTATCTCTCAAAACTTCTGGTGTTCTCTCCCACAATTTGCATATCCATGTGTTTAATATGGTACTACAGCTTCCTGTGCTTCTTGTCTCTATTTTAACGCCGTTGTTTCCTCTAATTGGTTGCTTTTTGAGTTTGAGTTTGTTAATTCTTTCTCCCTCGTGGTTGAGTCTGATGTTGTTAGAAGATAAAGATCATCTCTTCTTGGCCTCCCGGTTTGATGAATTGCTTCCAAAATCACCATGTGGAATTGAGACCAAATCACGTGACTGCTTCTGACTCTGTAATATGGTCTGGAGTGGGAAGGCTTCTTTCCTGGTCTTTGAAGTTGGGCACAGATCTTGATGTCTTTTTAAATGGATGAGACCAGAATCCCCACCCGTTTGTCAGTAAGGCTGGCTCTGGGACAGGGGTCTGTTTTAAGTTCCACAGAAAAGTCACTGATAGTGGGCCTATACACAGATACAGAGATGGGGATGCATTCCACTGGGTATCCAGAAGGGATCCCACCAGTACTGGACATGCCCCTAGATAGGCAGTAGTGCTCCCAGATCACAGGTGAATATGACTGAGACGGAGTCATGGGCCATTTCCAGATCTTCAGTTGACCTGAGGCCAGTGCTCAAACATTCAGAGGCATAGAAGAGTATCCCATTTTCTGGATAGACAGGACTACCCTACACTACAGCTGAGGGAGTAAGATCTCTGGTTGGAGTCCACAGGGGTGTGGATGAGTCTCTCACTTTAGGGCCCAAATGTGGAAGATCACTTTCAGCCTATAGCTAAGAAGAGTTAGAATGAGGTCACTAGTCAATTCAGAGTCCACAGCTGGGACTGAGTTTAGCCAGCTAGTACCCAAAGCACAAATAGCCGTGTTTCCCCTCTGTATTCCGTGGAAGATTTTGTTAATGGCAGAGCAATGCCAAATGGAGCTTTATCCAAGTTCACAGTGGTATGGGGGCTATTTCAGGGTTGATAAGTCTACAGGGGTATGGGGCTCTCTCAGGGACTGTAACTAAGCCCAGAGGGTTATGTGGCTGTTTCAGGGGATACAAATGGAATCACACCTTAGAATCATTCAAAGCATATCCATGTGGCTCTCCCACTTGGCTCATTCTGACCACGTCCTAGATGACACTTAACTGCGTCTATTCTAAATATTTAGTTTAAAGTGGAAGGACAGAGATAGAGGAAGCAATCTACATTCCAGAAATGATGGAAGAGGTGAAATTCCCACTTAGGCTCGTTGTTTTCTCAAATCCTACTGCTAGGGTATGGTTGGTTATATTTTCACAAATATGTCCATTCTCCTTTCCTTGTTTTAAAGGCATGGGATGATTTGCCACACTGAATTTACGGCTGTGAATGGAATGGCTACACAATTGTATAATATGAAGGAACGATCATTTACTTAAAGATTTCTTAACCATAACATAGTCTTTGGACAGTGATTTTGTTTCATTTAACCTTGATGAAATAATGTTATAACAATCAGGTCTTTGCTTTAAAGATTTCAATTAATTTCCCACATGAATCACCGTGTCAAAAGTCTTACACCTCCATTCACTGTCTGTAAGTGTCTACTCTTACCTGAACACCACTATGCAAGCTTCCTTTCTGAGTTAATCATACTTTCATTTATTTAAATCTTCCATAATCCATCAAGGACGTTGCTTTCTTTGGTCTACCTTTTCCATCCACCTGTACACTGTGCAGGCATTCTCTCTCTCTCTCTCTCTCTCTCTCTCTCTCTCTCTCTCTCTCTCTCACACACACACACACACACACCTCATACCATTATTGAAAGGGTTGGTGCTATTTTCAGTCTCTGGCCCTGTATCAAGACTTCAGAAACTCTGCCTATACACTCTTTATTCTTGAAGGATATTATATAAATATCCCACTTACTCAAATTATATATGATATAAATAAATGTTACTATTTACTAAAAGAGAGTAGGGCTACTGATTTATTATAGGTAAATATAAGGAGTGGATTTTGTTAGCTTGCTTTGTTTGGTTTGCTTTGGTACTTAGGAAGTTAAAGCAAGCATTGGAGAGATGGCTCAGTTAGTAGAATCCTGGAAGTGCACCTAGGAGGACCTGAGTTTGGCTCCTCTGTACCCACATAAAAGCCAGGCAGAGCAGAGAATGCCTGAACTCACAGCCCTGGTGGCAAAGACTGATAGATCCCTTGAACTTGATGACTGGCTTATCTTTCAAATTGGTGATCTGCAGGTTCAGAGAGAGACTCTGTCTTAAAAACAAAATTAAAAACAAAAAAAGCAAGTGAGGACATTCATGGTCACACAACATGTGTTCAAACAATAACAACCTTTGGGAGTGGGACTTGAAAACTAGTACTATAGCTTCATTCATTTCCTGATGGTTCCAGGAAAGAGAGATGTCATCCTTTAAGGCTATTGATGGGTTGAAAATATGTGTCAGACTAGTACAAGTTAAAACTCGGCAGCTCTTCACCTGCTCACTGGCATTCAGGTGTTATTTGCAAACACATGTTCCCCCAAAGCAAATTTGGATTAATTTCCAGTATTCTGGAAACAATATTCTCAATTTTTTTCTTTTTGTCCTCCTCCACTTTTGTAGAGTATAAACGTTTCAAAGTCTCCTCTGCATTCTCCTGCTATTACAGGCCCCACACATTTTAATGACAATTTCCCCAAGAACCTGACCATCAGCTGTAAGTTTGGACCCTCCAAGACCCTCTAGGACTGGGGTATGCTGTCAAGGTTTGACACCTCTGAGCATCAATTTTTCACTTCATAAAAGCTATTAAAATACATCCATGCTGTCACTCTCACCAGTTTCTATGTACTTATTTCCTTTGGTGGTAGGGGCTTTTACCAAAACTTTAAAATGACAAGATTGGCTTTTGGAGTAAAGAGATGAATACTGAAGATGTAAAGTTCGGATTTATATTTGCATACATTTGCATATGTAGGTAACTATCACGTGTTACTTTTCCTTTATTTATCTTGTTCTTTGTTCTTAGATGCACAGGACACCAAAATGCCAGTTTTGCTAACTGCTAACTTTCTATATTCTGCCCCGCATACAGTCATGGTAGATTAATGTCATTTCAAAGCAAGTATTTCCCTGTCTTTCCAGTAGATGGCAGTATCACATCAGGCTTGCATATCTGGTTCTGGCCAGTCAAAGGAAGACTAGATGAGTGTAGAGTCTGGAGGACAAGAGACTCATTTAAAATCGTTATTCTCCCACTGTCTTAGGTTGATCCAATTTGACATTAGACTTACATCACCAAAGATAGCCCATCAGATGCCTGCAAGAATAGTTGAAAAGCTGCCTAAGCTTAGCACTCAGATCCAATAGGCCTCGGGGCCTTTTTGGGTAAAGCTTGAGACACCTTAAAGGAATAGCCAGTGCGATGCACAAATACAACTTTTACTAATGTTTCTATTGTAAACGCATCTTGGTTCATATAAGTCTGTCTTGAAGATGCCAGAGCTACCATGACCTTCCACAGAAACAGGGTTACAGCTTTTCAACGTTTTAAATGCAGAAGGAGACTCTCCTCAGAAGAGAGAGAGAGAGTTTACAAGCAGCATATGAATGTCAGGCTCATAAATTTTTAGTTATGTGTTGGATCTTAAAGTGAAAATGGCTTCAACTTGATTACCATCCCAATGACCACACAACTACATTTGGAGTAGGGTGGCTGATCTCGAGACTGCATTCACTGTGTTCTGAAGAACTGCTAATCCAGTCTCCTTGTCTTCTGAAACCCAGCCTCAATTTGTAGCCATGAATTCCTTAAAGCTCATCTCTGGCTATGGGAACATGGACTCTCTGTACGACTTCCCCCCATCCTGTCTCTCAAGCACTGCGCTGACTACAGAGCAAACCACCCTGGTGAGAATAGGAAAATCAGGAAAAGCTCATGGAAGGCACTGATACAGTAAAGGTGTCCTTTACTCAAGTCTCTGAGAACAATCAGAGAGTAAAAAGATGGTACTGCATATTGAAAACCGTGATGGCGAAGCACGAATCTTCATCAGTCAGAGCCAAACACAAATGGTAAAAATAATTTACACACATATTTACACACCCCCTACTAAAGAGTTCTTTATTGGATTAAAGCACACATCTTATAATTATTCTGCATAGAGAAAAGCCTAAATTTAAGCAAGAATAAAATAAACATATAGGCAACCACAGAGGAAGAAGGTACCAAAAAAAAGGAACATTGGAGATATGGATATCAGTGAGATGCCAATAACTAAAATCAATACTAATATTGATGAGAATCCAGTGAAGTGCATCAAATTTAGGAAAGTGAACTGGACAAATAAAATCCATAATTAAATTATAATGGGAATAACTATAAGTTAGATAATTTAAAACATTAGGGACTGGGGAGATAACTTAGTCCGTAAAGGACTTGCCACAAAAGCATGAAAACTTGAGTTTGAACCCCCGGCACTCACATTACAACTCGGGTACAGCAGTGAATGCCAAAATCCCAGCATTGAGCAGTAAAGCAGGAAACCCCCTGGGGCTTCCTGCTCAGCTGGTAGTTCAAGGTTCAGGAAGAGATCTATCAAAAAATAAGATGATTCCCACCACCCACACGAAAGCTCACAACCACCTGGCAATACAGTTCTAGGGCATTCAATACCTTCACCTGGTCTCTGTGAGCACCAGGTCTCTGTGAGCACCAGACACACATGTGATACACATACATAAACTCTCTCTCTCTCTCTCTCTCTCTCTCTCTCTCTCTCTCTCTCTCTCTCTCNTCTCTCTCTCTCTCTCTCTCTCTCTCTCTCTCTCTCTCTTTCACACACACACACACACACACACACACACACACACACACTAAATACTAAAACAAACAGAAGAAGACCTCTAGTGGACTTCCTTCCAGGCTGTCTACTGTGTCTGTGTCTGTGTCTGCTTTTGTGCCATCTCCACACAGGGTTTGTTCATAAGCTTCTGCAGGACAACTTGAAATTAGGTACAGCGATAGCAGCAGGATTACCCACCCTCCCCACCCTCCCCCATCCTGGTTTACAATTCCTTTCTCTAATTGATCTTCTGTGCTTTCATAGGATTTTAGTGTTGTTTTCAAGTTCTCTGAAGAAAGTTGTGATGTTTTATCTAAGCCAAGCGGTACTACAGAGCAATAGTGGTAAAAACTACATAGTATTGGTACAGAGACAGGCAGGTTGATCAGTGGAATAAAACTGAAAACCCAGAAATAAAACCACAAACTTATGGACATTTGATCTTTGATAAAGAAGCCAAAAATATGCAATGGAAAAAAAGAAAGGATCTTCAACAAATGGAGCTGCTCTAACTGGCAATCAGTATGTTGAAAAATGAAAATAGAACCATTACTTGTCACTTTGCACAAAGTTCAAGTCCAAGTGGATCAAGGATCCCAACATAAAACCAGAGACACCAAATCCAATAGAAGAGAAAATGGGAAAGAGCCTCAAACTCATTGGCATGAGGGGCGGGGGTAATTTCCTAAACAGAACTCCAATGGCTCTGGCTCTAAGATCGAGAATTGATAAATGGGACCTCATGAAACTGAAAAGCTTCTGTAAGGCAAAGGACACAGTCAATAGGATAAATTAGCAACCTACAGATTGGGAAAAAAATCTTCACCAACCCCAGATGCAATAGAGGGCCAATATCCGAAATATATAAAAGACTCAAGAAGCTAACCTCCAAAAAGAAACTAAACAATCCAATAAAAAAATAAAACTGGGATATAGAGCTAAACAGAGAATTTGCAACAGAATAATCCCAATTGGCCAAGAAGCACTTAAAGAAGTTTTCAAAGTCCTCAGTGATTAGGGAAATGCAAATCAAAATGACCCTGAGATTCTACCTTACACCAACCAGAATGGCTAAGATAAAAAAAAAACTCAGATGACAGAAGATGCTGGTAAGGATGTGGAGAAAGGAACACTTTGCTGGTGG
This sequence comes from Mus pahari, assembly GCF_900095145.1. Taxonomy (NCBI): domain Eukaryota; kingdom Metazoa; phylum Chordata; class Mammalia; order Rodentia; family Muridae; genus Mus; species Mus pahari. The sequence continues at coordinate 40,527,876 of NC_034595.1, read as the reverse complement.
GATTACAAACTGGTACAACCACTCTAGAAATCAATCTGAAGGTACCTCAGAAAATTGAAAATAGATTTACCTACAGACACAGCTATACCACTCCTGGGAATATCCCCAAAAGATGGCCCACCATGCCACAGGGGCACCTGTTCCACTATGTTCATAGGGGCCTTATCTGTGATAGCCAGAAGCTGGAAACAACCCAGATGCCCCACAATGGAAGAATGGATACAGAAAATGTGGCTCATTTACACAATGGAATATTATTCAGCTATTAGAAGCAAGGACATCATGAGTTTTGTAGGCAAATGAATGGAACTAGAAAATGTCATCCTGAGTGAGGAAACTCAGACCCAAAAGGACATGCATGGTATGTACTCACTAATAAGTGGATATTAGCCAAATTAGTACAGAATACCCAGGATATAAGCCACAGAACTCAAGAAGGTTACCAAGCAGAAGGGCCCAAGTGAAGATGCTTCAATCCTACTTGGGAGGGAGAAGAAAGCAATCACAGGGGCAGAGGGAGGGAGGGACCTGGGTCCCTGGGGGGGAAGAGGAATATGATCAGGTATTGGGGGTGGGGAATAGTAGAGAAGCCCTGAGGGCCAGCAGAAAGAATGGAAATATGCTACCTTGGGGCATGGGAGCTGGTGGTGGACATGAGGAACCCTCTAGAATATACCAGAGACCTGGGAGATGAGAGAATCTCAGGACTCAAAAGGAGGGACCTTAGGTGAAATGCCTAACAATGAGGAGAGGGAACGTGTAGAGTCCACCTCCAGTAGAAAGATAGGATATCAAGTGGAGAGATGGGGTTGCCATCCCACAGTCAAAAACACTGACCAAGAATTGCACCTGTCTGAAAGAACTACAGGGACAAAAATGGAGAAGAGACTGAGGGAAAGGAGGTCCAGTGACTGGCCCAACTTGGGATCCATCTCTAGGGGAGGTTCCAAGGCTTGACAATATTACTAATGCTATGGTGTGCTTACAAACAGGAGCCTAGTAGCATGGCTGTTCTCTGAGAACCCCAACAGCTGACTGAGACAGTCACGGATATTTACACCCAGAAGTCGGGGTCCCCTATGGTTGAATTAGGGAAAGGCTGAAAGATGCTGAGGAAGGTGATCACACAGGATGACCAGCAGTCTTAACTAACTCAGACCCCTGGGATCTCTCAGACACTGAGCCACCAACCAGGCAGAGTACACTAGCTGGTCCAAGGCCCCAGACACATATACAGCAGAGGACTGCCTGGTCTGGCCTCAGTGAGAGAAGATGCACCTAACCCTTGAGAGTCTTGAAGCCCCAGAGATTGGGAAGGCCTGGTGCTTTGTGTGTGTGTGTGTGTGTGTGTGTGTGTGTGTGTGTGTGTGTGTGTGTGTGTAAAATCCTTTTGGAGACCCAAGGGGAGGAAAAATGGGGTAAAGAACTGTGGGAAGGCAGACTGGGAGGGGGTTAACAACTGAACTGTAAAAAAAATTAAGGTAATTTAAAAAAGGAAAGAAAAGAAAAGAAAACAAAAGAACAGAAAAGGTCAAGTTATAGAAGAGAAATTTGTGTAAATTCCATATCTCACAAGGAATCCAGAATGCTACAGAATGAACTAATAGAACCCAGTAAGAAGGAGAAAATCCGATTTTAAAGACAGATAAACAGTGGACTTGGGCCATAGTTCAGTCTGTACAGGAATATCTCACATGCACGAAGACCTGAGTTATCTGATCCCCAGAACCCACATTTTACAAACCCTGGTGTAACCACCGGCACATATACTCCCTGCTCTAGGAAGATGGAGACAGACAGATCCCTGGGGCTCACTGACCACACTGCCTAGCACACTCATGATGGTCTAGGTCACTGAGAGGCCTTATCTGAAAGAGGGGGGGGGAGAGGGGGAGGGGAAGAGGAGGGGAAGAAGGAAGGGGAGGAGGAGGAGGTGGCAGCGGAGGAGGAAAGGAATGAATGAAAGACAAAAAGAAAGACAGACAGACAGACAGACAGAAAGAAAGAAAGAAAGAAAGAAAGAAAGAAAAGGAAGAAAGAGAAAGAAAGAAAGAAAGAAAGAAAGAGAAAAGGAAGAAGGAAAGAAAGAAAAGAAAGAAAGAAAAGAAAGAAAGAAAGAAAAGAAAGAAAGAGAAAGGAAGGAAGGAAGGAAGGAAGGAAGAAAAGAAGGGAGGAAGGAAGAAAGAAAGGAAAGAAGGAAAGGAAGGAAGGAGGGAGGGAGGGAGGGAGGGAGAGAGAGAGAGAGAGAGAGAGAGAGAGAGAGAGAGAGAAGAAAGGAATGTACCTAACTAATCATAAGACACAGGCAAGAAAGTTTAAATTGGATGTGATTAGGATCACTAGGGAGATTCTCATCAAAATCAGAATGAGGTACCACTTCAGACCCATGTTTAAAAAAACAAAACAAAACAAAAACCAATTAGAATCAGATAAGGAAATAACACACATCAATGAAAATGTGGAGAGACGGGAACCCTGCTACATTTCTGGTGGGCTGCTCTACCAGACAGGGAGCTCAGATACAAACCTTGGAATGATGGATTTTCTAGCATACTCAATATATGTGCAAAGACCCATAGGTCCAAAACAGAGAGTAAAATGGAGAGACACTTGCCTGTAACCTTCATGTTAGAACTGATGGAAGTTTGGGAGAGAAGGTGAAGTAAGCTGAAAGAAGGGTTGGGGTACACAAGCAGGAGCTAAGGCAACGAGTTGACAGATGGGAGTTTTATGAGTAAAGCATACGGGTTGGACTGAAATGAAAAATGTCTTCCTTTGGTTAGGAGTGGCAGATGGGAAGCCCGCTAGGTACTGAATGTTCCCGTTAGACATCTAAACTAGAGGGCTACATTTAGTGTTTTAACACAGTGAAAGAAGAAAGGTTGATGTGCAACCAGTTTGAGTATGTGGTACAAACCTGTGGCTCATCGTTCTGTTTAGCTGATTTGCTCAGAATGGTACCTAGCCGTGAGTGAGTGTTCCTTGTGCCTCGGATCTTCTATGTTAATCACCATTAGAACATTCTAGGTTTATGAGCTGAAGCAAAGCCATCCCAAGAGAACTGGTCAGGAACTTTGTCAGGCTAACTTCACTTCTCACAAGGAAGAGGACGAGAGAGTCGTTTGCCAGGTGCCCGCACCAAGCTTTTTTGCCAAACTTTCCGAGTTACATCTAGCGCCATTGCGCTTGGCACCGTGCTGCCTGGCTACAAGATCACATCTTATTCAACGCTTTCCTATTTCTCTTTGTGTTCAGGCAGAGTAAAGTTTTCGCCAGAAAAAGCATAAGGCAACCAGAAGGGAAAAAAAAAATCCCCTGTTCTGAGATTTCTGGGCTCCTTTCAGCCTGGCTGGAGGGGACTCCTGGCCCCGTTCTTCAAATCCAGTTTGACAACTAACGTGTTTAGTTTCCCTTTCGCCTGTTGCGTCATCCTCTTTGTTATTTTTATGCTCGTGGTTCATAGTCCATTACGCAACCCTTGGTGAGGAAATCACTAAGTTGAGTTCTAAGTTTAGCGATGCAGAGAGTGTTGTTTTGGTTGTTTCTCTGTAGAAGGCCAGAAACTGAGACAGGAAGCGAACAGAGAACGGACAATGGTGCGCGTACACTAGCGGGGGTGTGGGGTTGGTGGGGGCTGTGTCTTCTTCAGCTATGTTCACCCCGGGAGGGAAGGAGGAAAAGTGAAAGGGGGAGTGGCATTATTATGAGATCGTCTCATGTGATTATGGTAGCTGAGAGGTTACACGACAAGCTACCTGCAAGCTGAAGATCTCGGGATACCAGGAGCACAGCTCAGTCCCAAGTTTGGAAGCCTCAGAACCAGAAAGACTGGAATATAATTCTATCCCAAGACAAAGAACAAGAACTCTAGGAGGCCATTGGCGGCAAAAGGGCTGACAGATCCTGCAGTTGTGCTCAGAGGCAGAAAAAGACATTTGTCCAAATGCAGGGGAAAATCGAGGAAGTCACCCGCTTTTTGCTCCGTTTGTTCTACCTGGACCCCCAAATGATTGGTGCCTCCACTGGTCTTTCTGACTCAGTTTACTACCTCACCCATCATTTCCCTCTGAAAACACATCGCAGAATACCCAGGAATGACACCTTGCCATTTAATCATCCAGTCAGGTTGACACTTGCAAGTCCCTAAACCCATCGCTAACAATGAACGAAAAAGCAGCTGTGCACAGAGCTGTCTGTTATGCCAAAGGAAAAGCAAATCCAGGCTCCGCGCCAATGGGAGTCTGTCAGGGACAGGATGGACAGTCCAATAACCAGCAAGTGTCCTGACAACATATGGGGAAGGGAAGATCCTGGGTGAGCAATCCTGTGTGTCTCAGGATCCTTAACCCATGATGAGAACATTCCAACTGTGGAAGGAGTGCGGGCTGGAAGACTATCTGGTCATTTTTTGTATACAGAAGGGCAAAAAGATTCTTACCAGTTACACCTTTGTGGTTAACACCCTGAAATAAGAGACTAGAAAGGAAAAATTAAGCAAGTCTCTGACTTGCTTAAAATTTTGAGCGAGTTTCTGACTTGGGAACCTTTCAAATTGAAGGTTCAAGCTGGACATGATGGCACACCTTGAATCCCAGCACTCTGGGGGCAGAGGCAAGCATATCTCTGAGTTTGAGGCCAGCTTGGTTACCAGAGCTAGTTGCAGGGTAGCCAGGACTACACAAAGAAACCTAACCTCGACAAAACAAAACAGACAAAAGTTTTTATGTAGCTCTATGACGTGGTAAGTGGGCATAGTGACCTAGTGGCAGCAAACAAGTAGGTGTGTGTGTGGGGTGTCAGCAAAGCACCTTGTTGAGATTCCTCTTGAGGCCTTCCTGTTCTCATTCCTTTCTTCCATGGGGTAGGGGTGGGGGAGACCAGTATACCTCTCACATGAGCATCTTCTTACCTCCTAATTTAAGTGAGGAAAGTGAAAACGTCTTTGATGGGCATCGCACACCCAAAAGAAAATAACTTTTTTCTGTGGTTTTCCAAGTTGTGATAGTTTGGCATAACACATCTTGAACCTCAGCAAGAGAACACTTGGATGGAACCCACAGTAAAGTGACCTGGGAACAGCTGGATCTGGGGATGGCCAGGAGGGAAACCCAAAAGCTAAGACATCCCTGCTTGGTGTGTGTGTGTGTGTGTGTGTGTGTGTGTGTGTGTGTGTGTGTGTGTGTGTGTGTGTGTATGTGTGTGTAACAACAGAAAGTTTCTGGAGCGGTCAACATGTGGTCAGTGGCTGCATCAGCTGCCAGGTGGAGGGCGGGCGAGGTTAAAGCTAGATTATCTCCCTCTACCAGATGTTGCTTGTGGCTACAGAAAAACCCCACACAGGGACAGGAGCACTTTTAGGCGCCCCTGGAAGGAGTAGGCAGCCCAGCAGGGATTCCCTGGTGTCTGTCTCTCTGAGTTGCTGAGCAAAGTTTTCTAGTATGGGTAGGGTTTGGGGTCAAGCCATCACTGTTGGTGTGTATGTGTGTGTGTGTGTGTGGGGGGAGATGGGCACTGATTTTCAGCCATGTTCTTCCCACTCTTTGTCCTTCTTGTCTCCCACCCCGCAATGATTTTACCTCAGTTGCAGTCTGGAATTGCCCCGTGATTGCTACCTTTTCCAAGAAAACAAAACAAAACAAAAACGAAAACTCACATTTGTTTCTCCACGTTTTGAAAAGGCAGTCAGTAAAGAAAAAAAAAAACAGATTAATATTATAAGCCCGCAGTACTCATCTCTAATTTACTATGACTACAGATACTTACAAACAACAACAAAGCCAGTAGTCTCAGAGCATCCCAGAATCTGTGTCTGTGAGGGCCAGGCTGGGATTACTAGCAGCCACACTTCCGATGGCATGAAGTGGGAGGCTTCCCAGTTATCTACAAAGCCTAAAAAGATTATTCCTCTGTATTTCTACATGTGCATACTTTTCACATTACAATTTAAAATTAAAATATTTTAAATATTCATTTGAAATAAAACCTACATACATGAAATGAAAAATTATTTCCATTCAAAATTAGGTATGTAATGAAAACATGACTTTGCTCATATGCACAATACTGAGGTGTAAAAAAATGTCAGTAGAAAATGTGTTGGAATAAACCCCAGGAAGTTGGCACAGATACATGACAATCAAGCCAACAGCAAAACATTATCAGGAGATATGCTCAGAAGAAACCCATCAAGTGGCAGGATTACTCTTTACACTGAGTATAAGCTATTAAATATTCAACTAGTAAGATAGACATTTTCTTTTTGGAGTACTCAGTAAATATTAATTGCTAAGTTAGTAAATAGCAAGTACTTCTTCAGTAAATCAATGTGTATTTCTCAGGGAATGAAGCAGCTGCTTTGCCTTGGCCTTGCAGCCACCTCTGTCAATGTCTGATTTTTCTCAATGATGCTCTTTTGTCACCATATCCTTAAACATCCCTGACACACTTTAAAATATAACAATGGTCTCCCTATGCTCCAAGGAATGAGCCACAAGCATGCACATCCAGGAAGTACTAGTTGGACATACTGGAACACACACACACACACACATGAGGACACAAAGTTGGAAAGAGGTTTCCTGGGGACCTTGCAAAAGGCAAAGGGGGTAAGGTAGTGATAATAATAATAATAATAATAATAATAATAATAATAATAAATTATATACTACACGTGTGAAATTCTCTAAGAATAAATAAATGGCTTAATCCTCATTGTTTATCAAGATGGGGGACAAAACTGTACCAACTTAAAGAACAATGGAGCAGTGTTCATGGTCTCTGGTCATCTGTCTTTCAAATAAATCAAGGTCCTCCATACAAACAGTGCTGGTTTCAACACCAGCCCCACTCACTCTAGAACACTTTGCTCAGCAAGCCAGAGGGCTTCTGAACTTTGGGAACCACAACCAATGGAAACACTTTGTTCTGAGGACAGCCATGTATATAAGAAGCTTGAAAGGTAAATGCCGAATAGAGGCAAAACAGATTTCTTCAGGGGATAAGAAGTGAGAGAATAGGTTAAACTTCTGCCCAAGTAAAGACTGAAGAGAGGCCGAGAACTTGATAAGCACTAGTGTGTAGAAGCCGTGGGGGATCAGCACTGGGGCAGGAAGATGGGACCGGAGCTGATAAATGCTTTACACAGAGATGATGAAGAATTAAAATTTCATCATGGCCCACACTTTTTTCTTCTTGATTCTTAATAGTAAACATCCGCTTCTGGTTGGGGGAGGAGAAAAGAAACCATTCTGTAGGATTCCATTTTCCTCTTAAGACCTCACCTCAGAGAAACTAGTTGCCAGGAGACTAACACAAGAGGGCTTTTACTACAGCCCTAACTGACTGGGTATGAGAGGGCGGGGCAACTGCTTCCATTCTGACCTTCAAAATGGCAAAGGGGAAATGCCAGCTCCAGCTTGTCCTAGTTAGTTTTCCACATGGGAAGAAGAGAATGCCCATTCACAGTCAACTTGCCATCTGTCACCAGTGGACTCTGACTGCCCGCCCCCAGTGGACTCTAACTATCCCATTCTATCTAACGGGATGGAGGTGGGGCAATTCTTCTAAGTTCAGTCTTTCAGCACAGCCTCCTAGTAAAGCTAGTAAGAAGATAGAAAGAGGACCATTAGTTCTGTGACAGCATTTATTCAGGAAGAGGTCTACAGAGGGGAGATCTCTAAGAAACTAGAGATCCTGCAGCATGCTTACAAGCTAGCTATACGGCAAGAAGGGAGCAAGGGGAGAGAGGAATGAACATTTCTCTTTTGTCCCATGGTTGGCTCTTGCTTAGAATACCCAGAGCAATAAGTAAGATGGCCAGTTAAAGAATGTCAGGTGATTGACACATCCCTCTTGTGGCCAACCACTACTGGTCCAGGCAGGCAAGAGTTGGGACAAAACGACTTATTTTAGTTTCAGGAAATAGTATTGTTTAATTAGATCAGGAACACTTTACAAAACCATGCTGTCACAAATACCGGTCATGAAGAGACAATGGAACTCACTGCCTGCCCAACCTACCAACACATTTTTCCAGTTTTCAAGTCCTAGGTATAGCAGAAAAACTTCAAGGCCTACTAAGAAAACAAAACCAAACAGAAGCAAAGCAAAGAAATTGAAGAGACAGAACGAAACACAAATGTCTGTAATGTTGAAAATACCAGACTAGAAATTTAAACAACAAAGGTTCATCATCTGTGGATAAAATAGTGTTCAAGATCAAGACTAACAGAAACCCAAAGGGGGAGGGGAATCGAAATGAAAAGTGTTTGGGGAATGAAGAGTGTCTTCCATGAAGATGTTAGGAGAATACACAAAGCTGAAGGAAGAATTTCTGAACAGAAAGACATATAAACGGTAGTACCAAAGAACAAAGAAAACAAAACCTGGTGTGGGAAGAAGCAGACCAGACTAGCCAGGAATTTACAACCATTATAAAAGGTAAGGTATAAAAATGTGGATACCAAAAAAAAAAAAAAAAAAAAAAAAAAACAAAGAAGGAGGAGGGGGAGGAGGAAGAGGAGGAGGAGAAGGAAAGAAGAAAGAAAAAAGAAGAAACAGAATAATGCTGACAGAACAATCTTCT